>NC_066572.1:1517830-1582830 GCF_024679095.1 Eriocheir sinensis
CATAACAGGAAGGAAAGAGAGATCAGACAGGAGGGAAGGAAGAAAGGAAGGAAAGATTAGAAGAGAGAAGGAAGGAACAGACATAACAGGAAGGAAAGAGAGAAAGATCAGACAGGAGGGAAGGAAGAAAGGAAGGAAAGATTAGAAGAGAGAAGGAAGGAACAGACATAACAGAGGAAGGAAGGAAGGAAGGAAGGGAAACACAGGATAACAAGAACTGAGAAGGATATATGGAAGGAAAGAAGGAAGAGGAGGAGGAGAAATTGAATACAGAGTGACATAACATAACATAACATAGCAATTAATAGAAGGAAGAGAGGAAAGAAGAAGAAGGAGGAGGAGGAATTTGCATAAGAGGACCAGAGATATCATACAAGAATCTAAGCATTAATTTTTTCTCCAGACGTGAGTGCTCGGCAACCCAAGAGACCCCAACCCCAGGGACACTAACCCCAGAGACCCCAACCCAAGAGACCCCAACCCAAGAGACCCCAACCCAAGAGACCCCAACCCCAGGGACCCCAACCCCAGGGAACGCCAACTCTAGAGGCTTGTGGAGTTACAGGAGGAGGGACATCAGTGGACCAGCCACCAGTACCAGGCATAACACACCCCTGCCCCCCTGCACTGAAGAGAACACGAGTCACCAGTACAGCCCCAGACACCACCAGTAACCACACACCCCTGCCCCCCTCCTACAGCAGTAATATTAGTATAGTTTCTTAATGTGCTGTCATACTAGTTTGAAAAAGCAGTGTTCTATAGCTTGCTTGGACAGGGCTAAGGGTAGACTCTCCTTAATCAATGTGTTGCTGTTTGAAAGGGTGTATATAAGGTGTGTTTTCTGCACTAATAAAAAATGTATCTTGTATATTATTGAATTTCCTTTGATCATTTACATCTTAATAGTTTTCCTTATGTTCCTATCCTCTCTCACTCTTCCTCCTCCTCTTCCGCCTTCTCTTCATCAAGTCTTCCTCTTCTCCTTCTTTACCAATGTCTTCCTCTGCCTCCTCTCTTTCTCTTCTTCCTCCTCCTCTTCTTCTTCTTCTTGTTTCTTCTTAACCAGTGTCCTCCTCCTTTCTTTCTTCTTCCTCCTCCTCTCTCTCTCTCTCCTCTTACAGCTTGGAGAAGAGTGGCTTGGTCTCTCCCTTGCTCATCAGGGCCATGGCAGCAATGCGAAGGTCTTCACTCTGTAGCATCAGGCTGTTCATCTTGGCCTGGGGAGAGAAAGAGAGAGTGAGGGAGAGGGAGAGATGGTGGAGGAATGGGAAGGGAGAGAGAGGAGGAGAGAAGAGAAGGAAAAGGTTATGAAAGGAGAGAGACAGAGAGAGAGACTTCCTATACAACAAAGTGAGGTCATTCTGTGTTGATTTATGCCATAAGGTGCTGGCTATCATGTGTTTGAAGATACCCTAAACTTAACCTAACAAAACCCCAAACAGTCACTATAGGTCTTGACTCACAAAACCCCAAACAGTCACTATAGGTCTTGACTCAGAAAATTCATCTATACTTCCTTACTAATGAGACTTTCTATACAACAAAGTGAGGTCATTCTGTGTTGATTTATACCATAAGGTGCTGGCTGTCATGTGTTTGAAGATACCCTAAACTTAACCTAACAAAACCCCAAACAGTCACTATAGGTCTTGACTCAGAAAATTCATCTATGCTTCCTTACTAATGAGACTTTCTATACAACAAAGTGAGGTCATTCTGTGTTGATTTATACCATAAGGTGCTGGCTGTCATGTGTTTGAAGATACCCTAAACTTAACCTAACAAAACCCCAAACAGTCACTATAGGTCTTGACTCAGAAAACTCATCTATGCTTCCTTACTAATGAGACTTTCTATACAACAAAGTGAGGTCATTCTGTGTTGATTTATACCATAAGGTGCTGGCTATCATGTGTTTGAAGATACCCTAAACTTAACCTAACCTAACCTAACAAAACCTGAAACAGTCACTATAGGTCTTGACTCAGAAAATTCATATATACTTCCTTACTAATGAGACTTTCTATACAATAAAGTGAGGTCATTCTGTGTTGATTTATACCATAAGGTGCTGGCTATCATGTGTTTGAAGATACCCTAAACTTAACCTAACAAAACCCCAAACAGTCTCTATAGGTCTTAACTCAGAAAACTCATCCATGCTTCCTTACTAATGAGACTTTCTATACAACAAAGTGAGGTCATTCTGTGATGATTTATACCATAAGATGCTGGCTATCATGTGTCTGAAGATACCCTAAACTTAACCTAACCTAACCTAACAAAACCCCAAACAGTCACTATACGTCTTAACTCAGAAAATTCATACATACTTCCTTACTAATGAGACTTTCTATACAATAAAGTGAGGTCATTCTGTGTTGATTTATACCATAAGGTGCTGGCTGTCATGTGTTTGAAGATACCCTAAACTTAACCTAACAAAACCCCAAACAGCTATCATATGCCTTGACTCAGAAAACTCATATATGCTTCCTTACTAATGAGACTCTCTATACAACAAAGTGAGGTTATTCTGTGTTCCCTATCCCTCCTCCTCCTCCTCCTCCTCCTCTTCCTCCTCCTCCCCCTCTTCCTCACCATGTAGTCCAGTCCCTCCTCAACGGTGTGGTCTCGTGAGTACACCAACGCGATCTTTGAGGTTTGGACAGCCACTGGGGACTTGCTTGCGATCGTGGCAGCAACCTCAACCGCACCAGCAACCAAACTGTGGAAGGGGGAGATGGTTAGTGGAGGGGTGGAAGAATGGAAGAACACAGAGAGACAGAGAGAGAGAGAATGTGTTTTTAAGAATCGAGGGGACTGGAAAAGGAGAGATTGACAGACTGATTGACTGGATTAAAATCATGGGACCGCAATTGCACTGGTCATATTTCGCTGAATTAAATGACCTCATACAAAATCGTAAAATTACAAAAAGTTGTCGTAAAATTATGAAATTATGAAAAAATGAAAAATTATGAAAAGATCTCACCAAGCTACAGAAATGGATCAAAAAGTGACTGGTACAATTCAGTGAAGAAAAATGTAAAGTCCTGCACCTTGGGAGGGGATATCCAGCACACCAATACCACATGGGAAACTCTCCACTATCCACCACAGAGGCAGAGAAAGACCTGGGAGCGTATGTTACCAGGCTACCAGTGAAGGGATATCCAGCACACCAATACCACATGGGAAACACTCCACTATCCACCACAGTTAGAGAAAGACCTGGGAGTGTATGTTACCAGGCTACCAGTGAAGGGATATCCAGCACACCAATACCACATGGGAAACACTCCACTATCCACCACAGAGGCAGAGAAAGACATGGGAGTGTATGTTACCAGGCTACCAGTGAAGGGATATCCAGCACACCAATACCACATGGGAAACACTCCACTATCCACCACAGAGGCAGAGAAAGACCTGGGAGTGTATGTTACCAGGCTACCAGTGAAGGGATATCCAGCACACCAATACCACATGGGAAACACTCCACTATCCACCACAGTGAAAGACCTGCGAGTGTATGTTACCAGGCTACCAGTGAAGGGATATCCAGCACACCAATACCACATGGGAAACACTCCACTATCCACCACAGAGGTAGAGAAAGACCTGGGAGTGTATGTTACCAGGCTACCAGTGAAGGGATATCCAGCACACCAATACCACATGGGAAACACTCCACTATCCACCACAGAGGCAGAGAAAGACCTGGGAGTGTATGTTACCAGGCTACCAGTGAAGGGATATCCAGCACACCAATACCACATGGGAAACACTCCACTATCCACCACAGAGGCAGAGAAAGACCTGGGAGTGTATGTTACCAGGCTACCAGTGAAGGGATATCCAGCACACCAATACCACATGGGAAACACTCCACTATCCACCACAGAGGCAGAGAAAGACCTGGGAGTGTATGTTACCAGGCTACCAGTGAAGGGATATCCAGCACACCAATACCACATGGGAAACACTCCACTATCCACCACAGAGGCAGAGAAAGACCTGGGAGTGTATGTTACCAGGCTACCAGTGAAGGGATATCCAGCACACCAATACCACATGGGAAACACTCCACTACCCACCACAGAGGCAGAGAAAGACCTGGGAGTGTATGTTACCAGGCTACCAGTGAAGGGATATCCAGCACACCAATACCACATGGGAAACACTCCACTATCCACCACAGTTAGAGAAAGACCTGGGAGTGTATGTTACCAGGCTACCAGTGAAGGGATATCCAGCACACCAATACCACATGGGAAACACTCCACTATCCACCACAGAGGCAGAGAAAGACCTGGGAGTGTATGTTACCAGGCTACCAGTGAAGGATATCCAGCATACCAATACCACATGGGAAACACTCCACTATCCACCACAGAGGCAGAGAAAGACCTGGGAGTGTGTGTTACCAGGCTACCAGTGAAGGGATATCCAGCACACCAATACCACATGGGAAACACTCCCCTACCCACCACAGAGGCAGAGAAAGACCTGGGAGTGTATGTTACCAGGCTACCAGTGAAGGGATATCCAGCACACCAATACCACATGGGAAACACTCCCCTACCCACCACAGAGGTAGAGAAAGACCTGGGAGTGTATGTTACCAGGCTACCAGTGAAGGGATATCCAGCACACCAATACCACATGGGAAACACTCCACTATCCACCACAGTTAGAGAAAGACCTGGGACTATATGTTACCAGGCTACCAGTGAAGGGATATCCAGCACACCAATACCACATGGGAAACACTCCACTATCCACCACAGAGGCAGAGAAAGACCTGGGAGTGTATGTTACCAGGCTACCAGTGAAGGGATATCCAGCACACCAATACCACATGGGAAACACTCCACTATCCACCACAGAGGCAGAGAAAGACCTGGGAGTGTATCTTACCAGGCTACCAGTGAAGGGATATCCAGCACACCAATACCACATGGGAAACACTCCACTATCCACCACAGAGGCAGAGAAAGACCTGGGAGTGTGTGTTACCAGGCTACCAGTGAAGGGATATCCAGCACACCAATACCACATGGGAAACACTCCACTATCCACCACAGAGGCAGAGAAAGACCTGGGAGTGTATGTTACCAGGCTACCAGTGAAGGGATATCCAGCACACCAATACCACATGGGAAACACTCCACTATCCACCACAGAGGCAGAGAAAGACCTGGGAGTGTATCTTACCAGGCTACCAGTGAAGGGATATCCAGCACACCAATACCACATGGGAAACACTCCACTATCCACCACAGAGGCAGAGAAAGACCTGGGAGTGCATTACCAGGCTACCAGTGAAGGGATATCCAGCACACCAATACCACATGGGAAACACTCCACTATCCACCACAGAGGCAGAGAAAGACCTGGGAGTGTATCTTACCAGGCTACCAGTGAAGGGATATCCAGCACACCAATACCACATGGGAAACACTCCACTATCCACCACAGAGGCAGAGAAAGACCTGGGTGTATATTACCAGGCTACCAGTGAAGGGATATCCAGCACACCAATACCACATGGGAAACACTCCACTATCCACCACAGAGGCAGAGAAAGACCTGGGAGTGTATCTTACCAGGCTACCAGTGAAGGGATATCCAGCACACCAATACCACATGGGAAACACTCCACTATCCACCACAGAGGCAGAGAAAGACCTGGGAGTGTGTGTTACCAGGCTACCAGTGAAGGGATATCCAGCACACCAATACCACATGGGAAACACTCCCCTACCCACCACAGAGGCAGAGAAAGACCTGGGAGTGTGTGTTACCAGGCTACCAGTGAAGGGATATCCAGCACACCAATACCACATGGGAAACACTCCACTATCCACCACAGAGGCAGAGAAAGACCTGGGAGTGTATCTTACCAGGCTACCAGTGAAGGGATATCCAGCACACCAATACCACATGGGAAACACTCCACTATCCACCACAGAGGCAGAGAAAGACCTGGGAGTGTATGTTACCAGGCTACCAGTGAAGGGATATCCAGCACACTAATACCACATGGGAAACACTCCACTATCCACCACAGAGGCAGAGAAAGACCTGGGAGTGTATGTTACCAGGCTACCAGTGAAGGGATATCCAGCACACCAATACCACATGGGAAACACTCCACTATCCACCACAGAGGCAGAGAAAGACCTGGGAGTGTATGTTACCAGGCTACCAGTGAAGGGATATCCAGCACACTAATACCACATGGGAAACACTCCACTATCCACCACAGAGGCAGAGAAAGACCTGGGAGTGTATGCTACCAGGCTACCAGTGAAGGGATATCCAGCACACCAATACCACATGGGAAACACTCCACTATCCACCACAGAGGCAGAGAAAGACCTGGGAGTGTATGTTACCAGGCTACCAGTGAAGGGATATCCAGCACACCAATACCACATGGGAAACACTCCACTATCCACCACAGAGGCAGAGAAAGACCTGGGAGTGTATCTTACCAGGCTACCAGTGAAGGGATATCCAGCACACCAATACCACATGGGAAACACTCCACTATCCACCACAGAGGCAGAGAAGGACCTGGGAGTGTATGTTACCAGGCTACCAGTGAAGGGATATCCAGCACACCAATACCACATGGGAAACACTCCACTATCCACCACAGAGGCAGAGAAAGACCTGGGAGTGTATGTTACCAGGCTACCAGTGAAGGGATATCCAGCACACCAATACCACATGGGAAACACTCCACTATCCACCACAGAGGCAGAGAAAGACCTGGGAGTGTATGTTACCAGGCTACCAGTGAAGGGATATCCAGCATACCAATACCACATGGGAAACTCTCCACTATCCACCACAGAGGCAGAGAAAGACCTGGGTGTATGTTACCAGGCTACCAGTGAAGGGATATCCAGCACACCAATACCACATGGGAAACACTCCACTATCCACCACAGAGGCAGAGAAAGACCTGGGAGTGTATGTTACCAGGCTACCAGTGAAGGGATATCCAGCACACCAATACCACATGGGAAACACTCCACTATCCACCACAGAGGCAGAGAAAGACCTGGGAGTGTATGTTACCAGGCTACCAGTGAAGGGATATCCAGCACACCAATACCACATGGGAAACACTCCACTATCCACCACAGAGGCAGAGAAAGACCTGGGAGTGTATGTTACCAGGCTACCAGTGAAGGGATATCCAGCACACCAATACCACATGGGAAACACTCCACTATCCACCACAGTTAGAGAAAGACCTGGGAGTGTATGTTACCAGGCTACCAGTGAAGGGATATCCAGCACACCAATACCACATGGGAAACACTCCACTATCCACCACAGAGGCAGAGAAAGACCTGGGAGTGTATGTTACCAGGCTACCAGTGAAGGGATATCCAGCACACCAATACCACATGGGAAACACTCCACTATCCACCACAGTTAGAGAAAGACCTGGGAGTGTATGTTACCAGGCTACCAGTGAAGGGATATCCAGCACACCAATACCACATGGGAAACACTCCACTATCCACCACAGAGGCAGAGAAAGACCTGGGAGTGTATGTTACCAGGCTACCAGTGAAGGGATATCCAGCACACCAATACCACATGGGAAACACTCCACTATCCACCACAGAGGCAGAGAAAGACCTGTGAGTGTATGTTACCAGGCTACCAGTGAAGGGATATCCAGCACACCAATACCACATGGGAAACACTCCACTATCCACCACAGAGGCAGAGAAAGACCTGTGAGTGTATGTTACCAGGCTACCAGTGAAGGGATATCCAGCACACCAATACCACATGGGAAACACTCCACTATCCACCACAGAGGCAGAGAAAGACCTGGGAGTGTATGTTACCAGGCTACCAGTGAAGGGATATCCAGCACACCAATACCACATGGGAAACACTCCACTATCCACCACAGAGGCAGAGAAAGACCTGGGAGTGTATGTTACCAGGCTACCAGGGAAGGGATATCCAGCACACCAATACCACATGGGAAACTCTCCACTATCCACCACAGAGGCAGAGAAAGACCTGGGAGTGTATGTTACCAGGCTACCAGGGAAAGCCAAATTCGTTCCAATCACAGCGGACGGGTTAAGAGCAGAGGAGAGAGATGATTTGAAAGGAGGAGAGAAAGAGGAAAGAAAGATAGATAGATTTTATGAAAGGGGGAGAGGATGGAAGGAAGGAAGGAATAGAGTTGAAACATGGAAACATGGACTAGCAGGCAGCAGAAAGCCTGTTGGCCTCATCCCCTTCCTCCTCCTCCTCCTCCTACCTCTCCTTATTCTCAAAAGTCCTGGAGACAAAACCGCACTGCAAGGCCTCGGCGGAGAACATCTTGCGGGCCGTGAAGACCAGCTCCCTCGCCAGACTCTGACCTCCCACGACCTTCGGGAGACGCTGGAGGGTGCCCACATCTGCTGCCAGGCCTGGGGGGGGGAGGGGGGCACACACACACACACACACACACACACACACACACACACACACACACACACACCATACAGAAGCATAACAACATGGAACGGACTTGACGAGGAGACTGTGTGTGCAAAAACGATTCATGAATTTAAAGCCACAAGCCTTGTACATACGACTCTTTTCCTGTATTTCACAACTAGGTAAACACGCACGCACACACACACACACTCACCCACGTCAACCTCCTTAATCTGGAACCAGGCGTCGTCGGTGCAGTATCGGATATCGGCACCGCTGATGAGGTCCACACCGCCCCCCACACAGGCACCGTGCACCGCTGCGACCACTGGCTTGGGGCACTGGGGGGGGAGGGAAGGGGGTTAGTGTGTGTGAGGTGAGTCAGTCCTTTCCGCTCCCTACACTGCCATACATATACATACATAAATTGATACACACACACACACACACACACACACACACTCACCCTCTCCAGCGAGCTAAAGGAATGCTGGAACTCCTTGATCTTCTTGTGCATAACCCTTCCTCTCCTGGCCACATCCGCCGCTCCCTCCTCCTCCCCCTCACCCCCACCCCCCACGCCCACAATGCCGGCAAAGTCCATGAGGTCGAGGCCGGCCGTGAAGATGCGCCCCTCGGCACCCAACACCACGGCACGGCAGGAAGGGTCGTCAGCCAACTTGTCGAAGCACTCGCCGATCTCCCTGAGAGTGGAGGAAGTGAGGTTAGGGAGAGGAGGAGGAGGAGGAGGAGGAGGAGGAGGAGGAGGAGAGGAGGTTGGTAGGCCAGTTTAGACAGGTCAGGGAGAGAAAAAGGAGGAAAAAAAAGGTTAGTTTACAGAAGGTTAATTTGGATGAGGTTATGTTTACAGAATATTTTAGTGGATAGATTAGTTTTGAGGATAGGTTAGCTTAGAGGAGGAGGAGGAGGAGGAGGAGGAAGAGGAGAAAAAGGAGGAAAAAAATAGGTTAGTTTACAGAAGGTCAATTTGGATGAGGTTATGTTAACAGAATATTTTAGTGGATAGATTAGTTTTGAGGAGAGGTTAGATTACAGGAGGAGGAGGAGGAGGAGGAGGAGGAGGAGGAGGAGGAGGAGGAGGAGGAGGAGGAGGAGGAAGAGGAGAAAAGGAGGAATAAAATAGGTT
The DNA here is from genome assembly GCF_024679095.1 of Eriocheir sinensis. Taxonomy (NCBI): domain Eukaryota; kingdom Metazoa; phylum Arthropoda; class Malacostraca; order Decapoda; family Varunidae; genus Eriocheir; species Eriocheir sinensis. Next base: position 1,527,456 of record NC_066572.1, read on the forward strand.
AGTTTACAGAAGGTCAATTTGGATGAGGTTATGTTAACAGAATATTTTAGTGGATAGATTAGTTTTGAGGATAGGTTAGCTTACAGGAGGAGGAGGAGGAGGAGGAGGATAGATTACATTATATCAGAATAGGAATAAGTTTATAAGGATGAAGTTAGGTTAGGTTAGGTTAGGTTATTAGGTACAAATATACTTTTAAAATCTATCCATACTATGTAGATTTTCACGGCTGTCTAAATTAAATAGCTTGTTATTATTATTATCATTATTACACACACACACACACACACACACACACACACACACACACCTCCAGAAGACCCCATTCATGGCGTTCAGCTTGTCCGGGCGGTTCAGGTTGACCACAAACACACTCCGTCTGGGCTCGGTCACCGCCAGCGTCTCAAACTCATACCCTTCTGCTGCCCCTGATGCTGCCCTCCTGGCCTCTGCTGCTGCCCCTGCCCTTCCTGCTGTGGCTGCTGCTGCTACATGGACGCCCCTTCGCACCCCCATCATGCCTGCTGACGAAGACGGAAGCACTTGAAAAATTTGTCCTTATCAGAATCATATGCAGAAAATGACCATGAAAAATTTGTCCTTATCAGAATCACATGCAGAAAATTACCATGAAAAATTTGTCCTTATCAGAATCACATGCAGAAAATTACCATGAAAAATTTGTCCTTATCAGAATCACATGCAGAAAATTACCATGAAAAATTTGTCACATGGAGAAAATTACCATGAAAAATTTGTCCTTATAAGAATCACATGCAGAAAATTACCATGAAAAATTTGTCCTTATTAGAATCACATGCAGAAAATGACCATGAAAAATTTGTCCTTATCAGAATCACATGCAGAAAATGACCATGAAAAATTTGTCCTTATCAGAATCACATGCAGAAAATGACCATGAAAAATTTGTCCTTATCAGAATCACATGCAGAAAATCACCATGAAAAATTTGTCCTTATCAGAATCACATGCAGAAAATGACCATGAAAAATTTGTCCTTATCAGAATCACATGCAGAAAATCACCATGAAAAATTTGTCCTTATCAGAATCACATGCAGAAAATCACCATGAAAAATTTGTCCTTATCAGAATCACATGCAGAAAATGACCATGAAAAATTTGTCCTTATTAAATCACATGCAGAAAATTACCTTGAAAAATTTGTCCTTATAAGAATCACATGCAGAAAATGACCATGAAAAATTTGTCCTTATTAGAATCACATGCAGAAAATTACCATGAAAAATTTGTCCTTATCAGAATCACATGCAGAAAATTACCATGAAAAATTTGTCCTTATTAAAATCACATGCAGAAAATTACCATGAAAAATTTGTCCTTATCAGAATCACATGCAGAAAATGACCATGAAAAATTTGTCCTTATCAGAATCACATGCAGAAAATGACCATGAAAAATTTGTCCTTATCAGAATCACATGCAGAAAATGACCATGAAAAATTTGTCCTTATCAGAATCACATGCAGAAAATGACCATGAAAAATTTGTCCTTATAAGAATCACATGCAGAAAATTATATTGAAAAATTTGACCTTATCAGAATCACATGCAGAAAATGACCATGAAAAATTTGTCCTTATCAGAATCACATGCAGAAAATTACCATGAAAAATTTGTCCTTATCAGAATCACATGCAGAAAATGACCATGAAAAATTTGTCCTTATCAGAATCACATGCAGAAAATGACCATGAAAAATTTGTCCTTATTAAATCACATGCAGAAAATTACCGTGAAAAATTTGTCCTTATCAGAATCACATGCAGAAAATTACTAGAGTGAATATATTAACAGAATGGTCTGAGTTTTCTTATATATATTCTCAGGCACGAAACTTAACACTTATAAAAACAGTAGTAATAATAGTGTTACTACGACTACTTAACTATAACTACTTATCGCTACTTATGTTATGTTAAGTAAGACAGAAGGGAGGAAAGGAAGGAATTAGTGGAAGAAACAGGTAAAAGTAGAAGAAGCTTTTTAGACAAGTAACTTAACATTAACATCAACTAAAATAAAATAAAATATGAAGTAGGGCATCGAGGTGTCCCCCGAGCCACAAAATTAACATATCTTTTTTTTTTTTACAGCGAAGGAGACAGCTCAAGGGCACACACACACACACACACACACACACACACAAAAAGAGCCCTCTACTTGCTGCTCCAAAAAAAAATATTTACGCTTTCCCAGCCCCATTCCTTCCCCATCACTGCTCACACCTTTCCCCATCGCTTCCCCATTCAGCCCATCACTCCCCACAGTCTTCTCAATCCCCTATTCCTTCCCCAATAACTTCCCATCATTTTCCACTCCCCATTCCCCTCCTATAGCTTCCCATCACCCCCTCCTGCCTTCCCCAACACCCCATCACTGTCCCTTCCCTCTCCACCCTTCCCATCTCTCCCTTCCCTTCCCTCCCCTCCCCATCTCTCTCTCCTTCCCTCCCTCCCCTTATCTCCCCCTTCCTTCCCTTCCCCTCCCCATCTCTCCCCTTCCCTTCCCTTCCTCCCTCCCCATCTCTCCCCTTCCCTCCCTTCTCATCTCTCCCCTCCCTTCTCATCTCTCCCCTTCCTTCCCATCTCTCCCCTTCCCTTCCCTCCCCTCCCCATCATCCCCATCTCTTCCCTTCCCTTCCCATCTCTCCTCTTTCCTTCCTCCCTCCCCTTATCTCCCCCTTCCTTCCCTTCCCCTCCCCAGCTCTTTCCTTCCTTCCTTCCTCCTCCCCATCTCTTCCCTTCCCTTCCCACCTCTCCTCTTCCTTCCTCCTCCCATCTCTCCCCTTCCTCCCTCCCATCTCCCCTTCCCTTCCTCCCCATCCTCTCCCCATCTCCCTCCCCATCTCTTCCCTCCCTCCCCATCTCTCCCTTCCTTCCCTCCCCTCCCCATTTCTCCCCTTCCCTCCCCTCCCCAGCACGGATAGGCCTTGACCTTTCCAAATACCACCTGAAAATACCACACAGGTCACCCATTTCCTTAGGCCTGACCCATTTCCTGACACTATACCCATTCCCACATTAATATAGAGAAGGTGGAGGCATAATAAAGCTTAATAACGCGATAAATAAGAATTAGGATGAGATAATGACCCGGGGAGATAGTTTAGTTAAGTGCCCCCTTCGAGTGTTTTATTTAACCTTATTTCTCGTGTTTTAAGGAAGCCACAGGTGTTGTTTTAGGTGTATATGTTCATTAGGGTCTTGCTTACCTGTGGCGAGTCTTAGGGCGAACATGGCGACCGGGAAAGTGAAGAAAATGAAGAAAATATGAAGGCTTTTTGAGATCACCGTCCGTCACCTTCCTCTTCCTCCTCTTCCTCGTCACTGTGGCCAAGACCAAGACCTATTCCGCCTTTTTATCGGTGTCATGTTATATTTGACCTTATTTCTCGTGTTTTAAGGAAGCCACAAGTGTTGTTTTAGGTGTATATGTTAATTAGGGTTTTATTTACCTGTGACGAGTCTAAACAGAGAAGATAAAGCTTAATAACGCGATAAATAAGAAATAAGGATGAGATAATGACCCGGGGAGATAGTTTAGTTAAGTGCCCCCTTCGAGTGTTATATTTTGCCTTATTTCTCGTATTTTAAGGAAGCCACAGGTGTCGTTTTAGGTGTATATGTTAATTAGGGTTTTATTTACCTGTGGCGAGTCTATTTAGAAAAGATAAAGGCTCAATAATGCAATAAATAAGGATAATGATGAACTATTGACCCAGGGAGATAGTTTAGTTAAGTGCCCCCTTCGAGTGTTATATTTTGCCTTATTTCTCGTCACTGTGAAGCCAAGACTATTGACCCGGGGAGATATTCCGCCTTTTTATCGGTGTCATGTTATATTTGACCTTATTTCTCGTGTTTTAAGGAAGCCACAAGTGTTGTTTTAGGTGTATATGTTAATTAGGGTTTTATTTACCTGTGACGAGTCTAAACAGAGAAGATAAAGCTTAATAACGCGATAAATAAGAAATAAGGATGAGATAATGACCCGGGGAGATAGTTTAGTTAAGTGCCCCCTTCGAGTGTTATATTTTGCCTTATTTCTCGTATTTTAAGTAAGCCACAGGTGTCGTTTTAGGTGTATATGTTAATTAGGGTTTTATTTACCTGTGGCGAGTCTATATAGAGAAGATAAAGGCTCAATAATGCAATAAATAAGGATAATGATGAACTATTGACCCAGGGAGATAGTTTAGTTAAGTGCCCCCTTCGAGTGTTATATTTTGCCTTATTTCTCGTATTTTAAGGAAGCCACAGGTGTCGTTTTAGGTGTATATGTTAATTTGGGTTTTATTTACCTGTGGCGAGTCTATATAGAGAAGATAGAAGCATAATAAAGCTTAATAATGCGATAAATAATGAAATAATGACCCGGGTACCTCGTTTAGTTAAGTGCCCCCTTCGAGTATTTTATTTCACCTTATTTCTCGTGTTTTAAGGAAGCCACAGGTGTTGTTTTAGGTGTATATATTCATTAAGGTCTTATTTACCTGTGGCGAGTCTTAGGGCGAACATGGCGGCCGGGAAAGTGAAGAAAATGAGGAAAATGTGAAGGTTTTTTGGGATCACTGTCACCTTCCTTTTCCTCGTCACTGTTGCCAAGACCAAGACCTATTCCGCCTTTTTATCGGCCCAAGTTATTATTTTGCTTTTTTCTCGTTTTTCTCTTATTTGTTTTCTTGTTTTTTGTTTTGTTACTGATTTTATGCTTTTTCTGCTATTTTCTGTTTGTTTTTTTGCTTTTTTTCTCTTTTCTTATCAATTTTCATGTTCGTCTCCTCCTTATCTGCCTTTCTCTTCCTCTTATCTGTTCTTTATCTCCTTATTTTTTATTACCTTCATTCTTATTTATTTTTACCTCCCTCTTCCTCTTTCTTACTCATTATCTTTTTCTCTCTTTTCTATTTTTCTTCTTTCTCTTCGTTTCTCCTATTGTTTTTTTTTTTCTCTCTCCTTTCTTATTTATGTTTACCTTTTCCTCCTTCGTCTTCATCTGTTCCTTCCTTCCTTCCTTCCTTCCTTCCCTCTCTTTCTCTCTCTCGCCATGACAACAAGGCAAGCAGTGTATCGTTCAGTAGTTAGACCGTTAAGAAGTAGTACTCAAGCCCTTATCATTACTATTACTACTACTACTACTATCATTATTATCAGTCTTATCATCACTATCTTCCCGTCCTATCAGCCCGCCACCCTCCCGTCCCGGCAGCCCCTGGGTGCTCCTGGGTGACGCGGCAGAGGGCTGGGTGCATGCATGGGTGTGGGCGTGAGGCAAAGTCCAGGTCACTGTGTAAGCTTTATTGAGGCTCGGCCCGGGCGGCGGCACCCTGGAAGACGGAGGGTCACGCATGGCACGGGGGGCGCCGCGGGGCACGGCAGGGCAGGGCAGAGCGTACAGGTCAGGGTGGTCAGGTCAGGTTAGGTCAAGTCTGATCAGGGCGCGGGGCATCACCTGAGCCTGGCGGCGGGCAGCCAGGGGTCGGAGTCGCGCCAGCGCGACGCTCGGCGGGGGTCGTGTGCCTCCCCCTCGCTGGCCACGGAGCTGAAGGACCCCAAGCCCCCCAGGCCCCCCAGGCCGCCGCGCCGCCACGTCCCGCCGCCCGCGCCGGGCAGCGAGGACAGCGAGGCAGCGTGGCCCCGCAGGAAGGGCGTGTCCGGGGCGGCGCCGGCCCGCTGCTGCTGTCGCCGCGTGTAAGCGTCCAGGCTGCCGCCGCCGGGCGTCAGGCGGGGGCGGCGGGCGGGGGTCGGGGGGCTGGCGTCCCCCAGGGAGCTGGTGGAGCCGCCGCCCCCCAGCAGGCGCCGCGCCGCCGCCAGTTGCTCGCGACACTTCTGCCGCGAGGCCTCCAGGAGAACGTCGCGCCCCGCGGGGCTGTAGGAAGGCTCCGGGGGGGTGGCGTAGCAGGGGGCGGCGTGGGCGGGGCAGGGGCTGGCCAGGGAGCGGCAGAGGTGGTGGGCGGGAAAGTGGATGGGCGACACGCAGCAGCAGGGCGGCGAGGGGCTGCTGGTGGGCAGCGTGGGCGTGGACAGGTAGGGGCTGCTGCGGCGGGCGTGGGCGTGGGCCAGGTAGGGGCTGGGCGGCGCGGGGCCCATGTGGCCGCACAGAGGCGCCTTGCCGCAGTCCAGCGAGGAGTGCAGCACGCAGCGGCCCGGCGCGTTGTAGTGGTTGTGGTGCTCGGCCAGCACGCGGCGCCGCAGGTGGCGCTTGTGTGCCTGCAGGGCCAGCCGCTCCTCCAGGCGGCGGCACGACTCCTCCAGGCGGCGCTGCTGCCGCGCCAGGCTCCGCGCGCTGCCGCTGTCCAGGGGCTCGCCGCCCCCAGGGGAGGGCGAGTCCCACTCCGAGGAGGAGCTGCGGCCGCCGCCCCACCCCGCGGAGCGCCCCAGCCGCTCCCGCCGCGCCCGCCACTCGGGCAGGCCCCGCGGGGCGGCGGGGCGCGGCGCGGCGTGGTGGCGGCGCGGCACCTGCAGGTACCGGCGCGGCGTGGTGTCCTCGGAGGCCTCGCCGTCGCTGAGGGAGTCGCAGCTGGTGGCGGCGTCGCGCCAGAGGCCGCGCACGTGGCGGCGGTCCGTCTGCACGGCCACGGAGGCCACGCGGCCCCCCTCCTCGGGCAGGGGCGGCAGGGGGGCGGCGCCCCGGGCGGGGCTGAGGGCGTGCTGCCGCAGCGCCAGGGACGTCTCGGAGAGTGTCTTGAGCACCGCCCCGGCCTCCTCCACCACGCGGGACAGAGCCGCCCACGGCTGCCCCGCCCCGCCCCGCCCCGCCAGGTCACCCTCACTGTGGCAGCGGCCAAGCCCCGCCCCGTCAGCGTCCCCGCCCGCCACGCCACCCCCGACGCCGCGCCGCGGTAGCAGCGTGGGCGTGGTGGGCGCGGAGAGCGTGGTGCTGGGGGAGGCGGGGGCCGTGAACACGCCGTCCGTGGAGGGCGTGGAGGGCGTGGAGGGCACGGAGGAGCAGGGCGTGTGGGCGGTGGCGGGGCGGCCCGGGCTGAGGGCGTTGAGCACGCGGCAGGCGGTGGTGGCGGCGTCCCGCAGTGGGGAGGAGGCCCCCGGAGAGGAGATGGCGCCCGTGGAGGAGTAGCCGGAGCAGGACACGCCCGAGGAGGAGGCGGCGCGCGAGGCGGGGAACACCGCGGAGGACAGGGAGGTGCTGGAGCCGCCCTCCTCGGCGGACAGGGACCCGGCGGGGCGCACCCACCCCACGCCGCCGTGCAGGGAGGGGCGCAGCGCCCGTGTGGGGGCGGGGGGCGACGTGACAGGGCCCCGGGGCGGGGAAGGGGTGGCTGGGGTATCGTGGGTGGGGACGGGCGCGGGGGCGGGCGCGCCGCGCAGCACGCGGTCCCTGATGTGCTGGGGCAGGCGCAGGGAGAACAGCTGCCGCAGGTTGGAGCGCGGCAGCGGCAGGGAGTCCTCGTCGCTGGACGCCTCGGTGCCAGGGGGACTGGCGGCGGCGGGGGGCGGCGGGTCGGGGGGCGGCGAGGCCCGCCTGGGCGTGGGGGGCGTGGGAGGGGGCGGCGTGGGGGCGATGGGGGCCAGGGACGGCTTCTTCATGATGGAGCGGAGTCTGGGGGAGGCCCCGGCGGGGGGTGCCAGCAGGGGGCAGCGCGCCGCCTCCCCCAGCGGCAGTTCAGTCTCCAGGTCGCCGCCGCCGTGCAGGTCCGTCCACGAAACCGCCTTTTTGGTGAGCCCCGAGGCGGCGGAGCGGCGGTGCAGTTGCGGCGAGGAGCGGCTGCCCTCGGAGGCCAGGCGGCGCGCGGCGGCGGTGGCGGCGGCGGGCGGCGGCGGGCGGCCCAGGATGAGGCTCTTCATGTCCGGCCACGACGCCTCCTGGAAGCTGAGGCCCGGCGAGGAGGGGGGCGACGGGGAGGGGGAGGGGGAGCGGAGAGCTCTGGTGGCGGCGGCGGCGGTGGTGGTGGTAGTGGTGGTGGTGGCGGCTGGGCTGGGGGGGGCAGGCGCCGGGCGGGCGGGTCGGAGCGGGCCGGCAGGCGGGGCGGGGCTGGTGGGCGGCGAGGGCGCCTCCCCCTCCTCCAGCAGGGAGTCCTGCGAGGGGTGGCGACGCGCGCGCTCCAGGATGTCGCGCACCTCCTGGCTGGCGTCCTCCAGGCTGCAGGTCCGCGTCAGCCCCGCCCGCTGCCGCGCCGCGCCCAGCCGGCCCAGCGCGCGACTGGCGGAGTCCAGCGAGGCCACGCGGGTCAGGCTGCCGCCGGCGGCGCGGTACAGGTCGTAGGGGTGGGTGCGGCGATCCCCGTGGGGCAGGGTGATGCTGAGCCCCGCCTGGGACAGGTCGGGGGAGCTGCGGTAGCGGTCCCCGGGGGAGGGCGGCGGCGAGGACCCGGGGTGGCCCCGCGAGGCTGCCGCCGCCGCCTCCTCCTCGGGTGTAACGAACACGAAGGTGATGCTCTCGTCCGAGGCGCCCCAGTCGTCCTCCGGCGCCGGCAGGGCCCGCTGCAGCAGGAAGGAGCCGCGCCAGGTGGGGGAGCTGAGGGCCTCCACGCGCCGGCCCCCCGCCCCGCCTCCTGCCCCGTCCGCCCCGTTCTGGGAGCAGTCCGACACCCTCACCGTGACCCCCGGGGAGGACGACCTGCTGTCTGACCTGGTCTCCAGGGGCGGGGGCGACGGGGCTACGGGGCGCAGCCGGGGCAACGATGGCCGCCTTTGGGGGGGCGAGGGGGCCTCCTGAGGGGCGGGGCGGGGCGGGGCGGGGCCGGCAGCCTGGCGGAAGCTGTTGACCAGCGCCTGCAACTCGGCGCTCAGCGGTCCCGAGGTGAGGGGCGGCGAGGCGCGGGGCGGGGAGGCCGCCCGGGGCTGGTCGCCGGGGCCCCGCAGAGGGGGCTGAAGGCGGGGGGGACTGTCCGCCGCGGGGAGCCACGGGGACTGTTGGGCGGCGTGGCTGGGGGCGCGCGACCCCTGGGTGGTGCCGGGGCCGGCGTCTGGGCAGGGCGAGGGGGGCCTGCCGGGGCCGGCGTCGCGGCGGGGCGCGGGGGGCCTGCCGGGGCCAGCGCGGGGCTGCAGGCTGGTGTCGGCGGGGGCGGGGGGTTGCTGGTGAAGTTCTGCGGGAGGCCTGGAAAGGTGGTGTTGTCCTGAGGGGGGCGTGGATGACGGGTGTGGGGCAGGCGTGGGCTGGCCAAGGCTCTGCCTGCCTACCCAGGGGGACGGGGGCGCCGCTCCGCCCACCCTCTCCTCTCCAGGCGTACCCACCAGGTGTGTGGCGGGTGTGGGGCGCTGCGGGGGGGCGGGGGCGTTCTGTGTGGTGGCGGTGGTGGTGGGAGGTGTGGGCAGCAGGTGGGGGGGCGTGTGGGGCCTGGGTGGTGGTGGTGGGAGGTGTGGGCAGCAGGTGTGTGGCGGGTGTGGGGCGCTGCGGGGGGGCGTGTGGGTCCTGTGTGGTGGTGGTGGGAGGTGTGGGCAGCAGGTGTGTGGCAGGTGTGGGGCGCTGCGGGAGGGCTGGTGGGTCCTGTGTGGCGGTGGTGGTGGTGGGAGGTGTGGGCTGCAGGTGTGTGGCGGGTGTGGGGCGCTGCGGGGGGGCGTGTGGGTCCTGTGTGGCGGTGGTGGGAGGTGTGGGCTGCAGGTGTGTGGCGGGTGTGGGGCGCTGCGGGGGGGCGTGTGGGTCCTGTGTGGTGGTGGTGGGAGGTGTGGGGCAGGTGTGTGGGTGTGGGGCGCTGTGGGGGCGTGTGGGTCCTGTGTGGTGGTGGGAGGGGTGGGCAGCAGGTGTGTGGCGGGTGTGGGGCGCTGCGGGGGGGCGTGTGGGTCCTGTGGTGGTGGAGGGAGGGGCTGCAGGTGTGTGGGGGGTGTGGGGCGCTGCGGGGGGGCGTGTGGGTCCTGTGTGGTGGTGGTGGGAGGTGTGGGCTGCAGGTGTGTGGCGGGTGTGGGGCGCTGCGGGGGGGCGTGTGGGTCCTGTGTGGTGGTGGAGGGAGGTGTGGGCTGCAGGTGTGTGGCGGGTGTGGGGCGCTGCGGGGGGGCGTGTGGGTCCTGTGTGGTGGTGGAGGGAGGTGTGGGCAGCAGGTGTGTGGAAGAGAGAGAAACAGAGGAGGTGGAGGAAGAGCACACTGGTATATAAGTATCATCGAAGCTCCCCCCAGCTCGCATCCTCCCTTTCCCTTCCCCTTCCCTCCCCATCTCCCCTTCCTCCCCTTCCTTCCCTTCCTCCCCAAGGCTCAAACTCCTACTGGGGAAGAGCATCGCCGCTGACATGTCCCGCACCCTCACGCATCTCGCTCCGCCAAAACCCCTGCCTACCCTGGGGGGCCTACCGGATACTCTGGGGTCCTTAGCTTCCCCTGGGGTGAAGGATGGGGCTGTGGTAGGCACTGGGGAGGCTGGGGGACCTGTGGAAGGAAGGTCAACTGGGGTGGAGGTGGCTAAAGGTGAAGTCTCGAGGAAGGGGTCAAAGGTCAAGGGGTCAACTCCAGGGATTTTGGGATAGCCTGAAAAAGCTGAGATTGGGATGACCTGCTGGGGTTGGGGAAGGGTGGAGACAGCCTGCACGGGTTGACAGGATGCCGTGGCAGCCTGCAGAGTGGGCAATGTCACAGCCTGCATGGACGGAGCTGTGGCTGTGGCCTGTGGGGTAGATGGTTGAACCTGCACAGCCTGTATGGACGATTCTGGGGTAGGAACAGACTGTAGGGAGGATGTGTAGGTCGGAAGAGCCTGTACAGATGACACGGTAGCCTGCACAGCCTGTCCGGACGGATGCGCTAGTGTAGGAAGGACGGATTCAGCCTGTACGGTTTTGTAGGACTCCGGAACGGCCTGCAGAGGAGTTCCAGTGGTCTGCAAAGCCTGTAATAAGCCTGCGGTGGGAACATCCTGCGTTAGTGAGGGAAGGACGGATTTAGCCTGTAGAGGTTTGCAGGACACTGGGACAGCCTGCATGAAGGATGTATAGGTCTGGGTAGGCTGCAAGGGTGACGTGGCGGCCTGGATATTCACCAAGGCCTTCACATCCCTGACCTCCGGCAGAACCAAATCCTTGACCTCTGTAGGACTCCACTCGGGGGCATCCTGAACTTCATGGATGCAGATGACTGGAGCGAAGGGGGCGGCCTGGGAGGTGGTCTGGGGGGCGTCGAAGGGGGGCGGGGGGCGCTGTGGCATGGTCTGGGGCACGGGAGCAGGCAGGGGGCACTTCCAGGCAGCCTCCGGAACCCTGGAATCAACGGGGACATTTGACTTCGATGCTTGAACAAATTTCTCAGTATCCTCCTCTGCCACACTTACTGCTGAGGTCTTCATGAGTAGGAGCGGTCTCGTAGGCGCCGTCATGGGTGCACCTGACGCCTGAAGACTGGATGGCGTACCCGACAGAACCCGCGAAGGACCCTGCGTAGCGGCCAGAACCTGTACCGCTGGGGGAGAAGTCTGTTTCCGCAGTGGGGCAGCGTGGGCGGCAAGGGCGTCCTCCACTGAGCTCTGTGGCGTGAGGGAGGTTAGTGCGAGGCTGCTGTCCACGGAGCTAGGCGGTGTGAGGGAGTCCTGGGTGGTTGGGGAGCTTCCTTCGTCGGTGGAACTCTGTGGGGTGAGTAGAGTTGCCACCCCAAGGACCGCAGTTGGTGGACCTAGTGGAAGCAAAGCCGTCATTGGGGGTTGGTACTCCTGGTCCCCTTGCTGAGTTGGTATCGTCAGCACCCCAGCCTCCCCTGATGTGGTCTCCTGCTGTGCTGAAGATGCTGAGGCTCCCATTTCGTATTCAAATTCCTGCTGACTCCGTAGGGTCTCTCGTAGGGTGATTTGCTGAGTTGCTGAGTCAGTACTACCAACCTCGAGTAGTCCAGGTTGTAAGTGCTGAGTGCTGACTTCCTCCATCTCCTCAGCCTCCATTGCCTGCTGACGGCTGACCCCCTCCACCAGTCTTGCCCGGGAGAAGTGCTGATGACTGCTGACTTGCCCCAATGTGCCAGTCTGTAATCTCTGCTGACTTGGGATGTTGGACCATGCATGTTCCACGGTGGGCTGACGGGTGCTGACCTCCTCCGTGGGCTGACCTGTCTCTGTTTGCTGACTGCTGACTCTCACCACAGGTTGGACCGTTTCCGGCTGACTGTGTTGGAGTTCCGGGGCAGCATCTGTCAGCACCTGCTCCTGAGTGCTGACTTCGGGATGGGACAGCGTCAGCACTCCTGGTATAGCTCTATCCTCACTGTCAGCACGCGTCAGCATTTGGGGGGTGTCTGTACTCTCCCTTCCTTGTTGAGTTAGCAGTGCCTGGGCAGTGCTGACTTCAGGATGCTGTGGTAACGGCTGCCTGCTGACTTCTCTTACTGGAACTGATCTCAAATGGCTGACTCCCAAACCTTTTCGTCCTGACACTTGCTGACTGCTGACATCTTGCATTGTCTGAGATTGTGGTTCCTGCTGACTGCTGATTTCTCTGACGTCAGCTTCTGGTTCTTGCTGACTGCTGACTTCCTGCAGTATGTGTGTTTGTAGTGCCTGCTGACTGCCGATTTGTCTGAACTCAGCGTCTGATTCCTGCTGACTGCTGACTTCATGTGCTTGTGGGTGTAAGATCTGCTGACTGCTGACTACTGGTGCCGTTTCTTGCTGAGTGCTGACTTCTTCAACGACTTTTACCCGGATTGCTTTTCGGCTTCGACTTCGTGAGTGCTGACGTCCCAGCTGAGTGCTGACTTTATGCTGTTTCTGAGGTTGCTTTTCCCGCTGACTGCTGACTTCTTGCGCAGGTTGTGGCTGAGGTCGCTGCTGAGTGCTGACTTCCTGCGGTTGTTGCGGCTGACCTGCCTGCTGACTGCTGATTTCACGTGCTGATAATGGTTGCGCTGTCTCCTCACTGCTGACTTCTTGCACTGACTGTGGTTGCTGACTGCTGACTTCAGGCACTACTTGGTGTTGTACTGCTGACTGACTGCTGACTTCTCCCACTTGTTGAGCTGGTTGCTGACTGCTGACTTCTTGTGGTGTATGTAAAGGCTGAATCACTTGCTGACTGCTGACTCTCTGCTGACACTCCTCTAGTTCCTCAGTGCTGAGTTGTCGTAATTGTGGCTGGAATATCTGCTGACTGCTGACTTCCGGTATTACTTGATGCTGAACTGCCTGCTGACTGCTGACCTCTCCTACACGCTGAGCTGGTTGCTGACTGCTGACTTCTTGCGATAACTGCAGAGGCTGAATCTCTTGCTGACTACTGACTTGTCCAAATTGTGGCTGGTATATTTGCTGAGTGCTGACTTCTTGTAATCGAGGTCTTGCTTCTTGCTGACTGCTGACTTCCTCCCATTGTGGTTGGACTGCCTGCTGACTGCTGACTCTTTGCACTAACTGTGATGGAACTGCTTGCTGACTGCTGATTTGTCCCAATTGTGGCTGATATATTTGCTGAGTGCTGACTTCTTGTAAGCGTGGCCTTGCTTCTTGCTGACTGCTGACTTCCTCCCATTGTTGGACTGCCTGCTGACTGCTGACTCTTTGCACTAACTGTGGTGGGACTGGTTGCTGACTGCTGACTTCTGATTGTGGATGGAATATTTGCTGAGTGCTGACTTCTTGCAACCGTGGCCTTTGTTCTTGCTGACTGCTGACTTCTTCCCACAGTGACTGAGGTAACTGCTGACTGCTGAAGCCTTGCACTAACTGTGGTGGAGCTGGTTGCTGACTGCTGACTTGTCCTGGCGGAGATATCTGCTGACTGCTGACTTCTCCCAATTGTGGCTGGTAAATTTGCTGCGTGCTGACTTCTTGCAACCGTGGCCTTTGTTCTTGCTGACTGCTGACCTCCTCCCATTGTAGCTGGACTGCCTGCTGACTGCTGACTTTTTGCACCAGCTGTGATGGAACTGGTTGCTGAGTGGTGACTTGTCCTGGTTGAGGCTGGAATAGCTGCTGACTGCTGACTTGTCCTGGCTGAGGGTGGAATATTTGCTGAGTGCTGACTCTCTGTGGTTGTGGTTCTTGCTGACTGCTGACTTCCTCCCATTGTGGCTGGACTGCCTGCTGACTGCTGACTCTATGCACCAATTGTGATGGAAGTGGTTGCTGACTGCTGATCTGTCCTAATTGTGGCTGGTAGATTTGCTGAGTGCTGACTTCTTGTAATCGGATCCTTGGTTCTTGCTTACTGCTGACTTCCTCCCATTGTGGCTGGATTGCCTGCTGACTGCTGACTCTTTGCACTAACTGTGATGGGACTGGTTGCTGACTGCTGACTTCTATTTGAGGTTGCGATATTTGCTGAGTGCTGACTCCTTGTAATCGTGGCCTTTGTTCTTGCTGAGTGCTGACTTCCTCCCACTGTGGCTGAACTACCTGCTGACTGCTGACTTTTTGCACCAACTGTGATTGCTGACTGCTGACTTGTCCTGGTTGAGGCTGAGATATCTGCTGACTGCTGACTTCTCCTAATTGTGGCTGGTAGATTTGCTGAGTGCTGACTTTTTGCAACCGTGGCTTTTGTTCTTGCCGACTGCTGACCTCTTCCCATTGTAGCTGGACTGACTGCTGAGTGCTGACTCTTTGCTCTAACTGTGGTGGAACTGGTTGCTGACTGCTGACTTGTCGTGGTTGAGGCTGGAATAATTGCTGACTGCTGACTTCCTCCCATTGTGGCTGGATTGCCTGCTGACTGCTGACTTTTTGCACTAAATGTGGTGGAACTGGTTGCTGACTGCTGACTTCTCCCAGTTGGTGCTGAGGTAACTGCTGACTGCTGACTTCTTCTGATTGTGGCTGGTATATTTGCTGAGTGCTGACTTCTTGCAACCGTGGTCTTCGTTCTTGCTGACTGCTGACCTGCTCCCATTGTAGCTGGACTTCCTGCTGACTGCTGACTTTTTTCACCAGCTGTGGTGGAAATGGTTGCTGACTGATGACTTGTCCTGGTTGAGGCTGGAATAGCTGCTGAGTGCTGACTCTCTGTGGTTGTGGCTCTAGAATACTGCTGACTTCCTCCCATTGTGGCTGGACTGCCGGCTGACTGCTGACTCTTTGCATCAACTGTGGTGGAACTGGCTGCTGACTGATGATTTGTCCTGGCTGAGGCTGAGAAATCTGCTGACTGCTGACTTCTGCTAACTGTGGTTGGTATATTTGCTGAGTGCTGACTACTTGTAATTCTGGCCTTAGTTCTTGCTGACTGCTGACCTCCTCCCATTGTGGCTGAGGTAATTGCTGACTGCTGACTTTTTGTACCAACTGTGATGGAACTGCTTGCTGACTGCTGACTTGACCCAGTTGTGGCTGGTACATCTGCTGAGTGCTGACTTCTTGCAATCGTGGTTTTGCTCCTTCCTGAGTGCTGACTTCCTCCCATTGTGGTTGGACTGCCTGCTGACTGCTGACTCTTTGCACCAACTGTGGCGGAACTGGTTGCTGACTGCTGACTTCTATTTGAGGTTGCGATATTTGCTGAGTGCTGACTCCTTGTAATCGTGGCCTTTGTTCTTCCTGGCTGCTGACTTCCTCCCACTGTAGCTGAACTACTTGCTGACTGCTGACTCTTTGGACTAACTGTGGTTGCTGACTGCTGACTTGTCCTGGTTGAGGTTGAGATATCTGCTGCCTGCTGACTTCTCCTAATTGTGGCTGGTATATTTGCTGAGTGCTGACTTCTTGTAATCGTGGTCTTGCTTCTTGCTGACTGCTGACTTCCTCCCATTGTGGTTGGACTGCCTGCTGAGCGCTGACTCTTTGCACTAACTGTGGTGGAACTGGTTGCTGACTGCTGACTTGTTCTAATTGTGGCTGAGATATTTGCTGAGTGCTGACTTCTTGCAATTGTGGCCTTTGTTCTTGCTGAGTGCTGACGTCCTCCCATTGTGGCTGAGGTAAGTGCTGACTGCTGACTCTTTGTACCAACTGTGATGGAACTGCTTGCTGAGTGCTGACTTGACCCAGTTGAGGCTGGTACATCTGCTGAGTGCTGACTTTCTGTGGTTGTGGCTCTAGAATACTGCTGACTTCCTCCCATTGTGGTTGCACTGCCTGCTGACTGCTGACATTTTGCACTAACTGTGGTTGCTGACTGCTGACTTGTCCTGGTTGAGGCTGGAATATTTGCTGAATGCTGACTTCCTCCCACTGTGGCTGGACTGCCTGCTGACTGCTGACTCTTTGCACTAACTGTGGCGGAACTGGTTGCTGACTGCTGAGTTCTATTTGAGGTTGCGATATTTGCTGAGTGCTGACTCCTTGTAATCGTGACCTTTGTTCTTGCTGACTGCTGACTTCCTCCCACTGTGGCTGAACTACCTGCTGACTGCTGACTCTTTGCACTAACTGTGATTGCTGACTGCTGACTTGTCCTGGCTGAGGCTGAGATATCTGCTGACTGCTGACTTCTTCTAATTGTTGCTGGTAGATTTGCTGAGTGCTGACTTCTTGTAATCGTGGTCTTGCTCCTTGCTGACTGCTGACTTCCTCCCATTGTGGCTGCACTGCCTGCTGACTGCTGACTCTTGGCACTAAATGTGGTGGAACTGGCTGCTGACTGCTGACTTGTCCTAATTGTGGCTGAGATATTTGCTGAGTGCTGACTTCTTGCAGTTGTGGCCTTTGTTCTTGCTGAGTGCTGACCTCCTCCCATTGTGGCTGAGTTAACTGCTGACTGCTGACTCTTTGTACCAACTGTGATGGAACTGCTTGCTGACTGCTGATTTGTCCTGACCGGGGCTGAGGAATCTGCTGAGTGCTGACCTCTCCTAATTGTGTCTGGAATATCTGCTGACTGCTGACTTCTTGCAATCGTGGGTGTTGTTCTTGGTGACTGCTGACTTCCTCCCACTGTGGCGGAACTGCCTGCTGAGTGCTGACACTTTGGACTAAATGTGGTGGAGCTGGTTGCTGACTGCTGATTTGTCCTGACCGGGGCTGAGATATCTGCTGAGTGCTGACTTCTTCCCATTGCGGCTGGACTGACTGCTGACTGCTGACTCTTTGCACGAACTGTGGCTGAGCTGGTTGCTGACTGCTGACTTCACGTGTCGGTGGTTGTTCTTCATACTGACTGCTGACGTGACCCATAACCTTAGTCAGCACCGCCTGTGGCTGAGTAAGCTCTTCGACAGCCTCCATCGACATTGGATGCTGACTTTGTACCACTGGGAAGGATGGCGTCAGCACTGCTCGTGAGGCGCTGAGTCCCCTGACAGCATGCAGAGGGGTGACGCTCTCCAAGGAATGTGCTGACTCTACTTGCTGAGCGCTGACTTCAGAAATATGTGAGGGGACTGGTTGATAGATGCTTCCGGGCTGCGTGGTGCTGACTTCTCCTTCAGCATGCCTCAGCATTTGTTCCTCTCTTCCTACCTGAAGTATTGGTCGAGTCAGCACTGGTCTCAACGTGCTGACTACCTCCATGCGCGGTGTCAGCACTTCTTGGGGAATGCTGACTCTCTGCTGAATCTGTTGCTGAGTACTGAGCTGTTCTTGAGGCATCAGGGCTTGCTGACTAACTATTTCCTCCAGTACTTCTTGCTGAACCCTGACTTCTGCTGAGCGGAGTGCCAATGGTTGCTGACTGCTGATTTCTGCTGAGTGGAAAGTTGGTGGTTGCTGACTGCTGATTTCTGCTGAGTGTAAGGCCAATGGTTGCTGACTGCTGACTTCTGTTGAGTGAAGAGCCAATGGTTGCTGACTGCTGACTTGCTCCGCAGTTTGTGCCGCTCTGAGCTGACGCTGGGTGGTCTCTGCCAAACCTTGAGTCAGCACTGGTGGTTGAGTGGCTGTCTGCTGAGGGGGGAGCGTCAGCACTCTCCCGGGGGTCTGATCACTGGTGTCAGCACGCGTCAGCACTGGTAATGGTGCTGCGCTCTCGCTGGCGAACTGAGTCAGCATTTCTGGTTGAGTGCTGACTTCGTGTGCGGCGCGGATGACCTCCAATCGTGGGAAGTGTGAGTCAGCAATAGGTTGAGTCAGCACTTCCTGGCCACGCTGACATTCCTCCACTTGCTGACTCATTGCTGACTGCTGAGTGCTGACTTTTTCCTCAGCACGTGTCAGCTGTGTGGGGGGAACTTTGAGAGGCTCCACAATGTCTGATCTGAGTGTCTGCTGACTGCTGACTCTTTCCAGTGGCTGAGATGTGGGATCCTGCTGAGTGCTGACTTTCACTACAGCTTGTGAGGGGTCATACAAACTGCTGACTTCCTCCATTGACTGCTGACGTGGCGTGCTGAACCTGACGACGAACTGTGCCTGAGGTGATTGCTGACTGCTGACTTCTACAGGTTTTATCACTCCTGGATGCTGACTGCTGACGTACTCCTCCGCTTGAGTCAGCACTGGGCCATGCTGAGTCTCTGCCATCACTGCTTCCCTCAGCACTGGATGTGGAGAGCTGCTTTGCCGTGGTGTCAGCACTGGTTGGTAGGTGCTGACGTCACTGTCAGCTTGTGTCAGCACCGGCCAGGGAGCGGGTCCTTCACTAGCAAACTGAGTCAGCACTGTTTGTGGAGTGCTGACTTCACTTATGGAATGTGTCAGCACCTGTTGTTGCTGAGTGCTGACTTCCTGCAAGCTCTGTCTCGGTGCTGCTTGTTGCTGAGTGCTGACTTCACCTATGGAATGTGTCAGCACCTGTTGTTGCTGAGTGCTGACTTCCTGGATGGTCTGACTCGGTGCTGACTGTTGCTGAGTGCTGACTTCTACAATCTGGGGCTGAGCGTGGCTGACTTGTGCTGTGCCCTCCGTCAGCATCGGAGGCTGACTCTGCTGATGTGGGACGGGTGTCAGCACTGCCTGGGACGTGCTGACTTTACTATCAATCTGCGTCAGCACCGGTAGAGGAGCAGCTGACTCACTTGCAAACCGCGTCAGCATTGGTTGTGGAATGCTGACTTCGGTTGCTGAGTATACTGGAATCTGTTGCTGCTGACTGCTGACTCTCTCCATGGGTTGCCTCAGCAGTGCTTGTCGAATGCTGACTTCTTGAACATCCTCCGTCAGCAGTGGGGACGTCAGCGCTGTTTGTAGAGTGCTGACGTCAGCTTGGGCGTATTTCAGCATAGGACCCTGCTGACTGCTGACTTGTTCCACAGTCTGCACGCCACCTGGCATCGGATGGCTGACATTGCTGACGTCCTCCTCAGCCATGGTCAGCTGGCGTTGGGGGCTGGCCGTCAGCTGTGCCGAGGGCGTCAGCACTGCTCGAGGAATCCTGCCGCTATCGTCAGCCTGAGTCAGCACTGGTATAGGAGTGGGGCCTTCACTGGCAAACTGTGTCAGCACTGCCTGTGGGGTGCTGACTTCTGCTTCAGCATGCGTCAGCACTTGTTCCTCTCTTGCTACCTGAAGTACGGGTCGGGTCAGCACTGGTCTCAACGTGCTGACCTCCTCCAGGCACGGTGTCAGCACTTCTTGGGGAATGCTGCCTCTCTCCTGTATCTGTTGCTGAATGCTACGTTGTTCTTGAGGAATTAGACCTTGCTGACTAACTGTTCCCTCTGATACTTCTTGCTGAGCGCTGACTTCTGCTGAACGGAGTGCAAATGGTTGCTGACTGCTGACTTCTGCTGAGTGGAAAGCTAGTGGTTGCTGACTGCAGATTTCTGCTGAATGGAGAGTCAGTGGTTGCTGACTGCTGACTTCTGCTGAGTGGAAAGTTGGTGGTTGCTCACTGCTGACTTCTGCTGAGTGGAAAGTTGGTGGCTGCTCACTGCTGACTTCTGTTGAGTGGAAAGCCAATGGTTGCTGACTGCTGATTTCTGCTGAATGGAGAGTCGGTGGTTGCTGACTTCTGATTTCTGCTGAGTGAAGAGCCAATGGTTGCTGACTGCTGACTTCTGCTGAGTGAAGAGTCGGTGGTTGCTGACTGCTGACTTCTGCTGAGTGAAGAGCCAATGGTTGCTGACTGCTGACTTCTGTTGACTGGAGATCTGATGTTTGACTGGTGACTACTTCTGATTGCTGATCCAGTGGCGGCTGACTGCTGACAACTGCTGACTGGACTTTAACCATCTGCTGACTTCTGATATCTACGGGCAGTGCTTCCTCTTGTGGCTGACTGCTGACTTCTGCACTATGGGCCGTCAGCACTTGTTGGGGGATCCTTGCCTGCTGTTCTGAAGGCGTCAGCACTGAGGGAGAGTCAGCACGAGTCAGCACTGGCCGCAGAGCTGATGTTTCACTCGCAAAATGAGTCAGCAGGGGTTGTGGAATGTTGACTTCACCTACTGTATGAGTCAGCACTGGTTGTTGCTGAGTGCTGACTCTCTGCATGGCTCTCGCCCGCTGTGGTTGCTGAGTGCTGACCTCTCCTGATGCATGTAAGTCACTCTGTACAGTGCTGACTTCCTCTGGTAGTGAATGCTGACTGCTGACAATGCTGACATATTTATCTGCTGACAGAGTACCAGTGATTTCAGTCTCCGCCGTAGTCAGCACTTCTTGTCGGCCAGTCAGCAACTCAGATGGAGGTGTCAGCACTCTCGGGAACATGCTGAGGTCACTGTCAGCTTGTGTCAGCACTGGTGATGGAACGGTGCCTTCACTGGCAAACCGAGTCAGCAGTGGGTGAGGGGTGCTGACTTCCTCCGCGGACTGCAATACCCCCGCACGCTGACTGCTGACTTCTGCTGACACGGCCTCCACTTGTTGCTGACTGCTGAGTGCTGCTATTTGAGTCTTAATTGGTGGCTGACTGCTGATTTCTGCTAACCTGGGCTCTATTAGTTGCTGACTGCTGACTTCTGCTGACTCTGGCTCTGGTGGATGCTGACTGCTGACTTCTGCTGAGTGAACGTCAACTATTCTTTGCATCTGTAATGGAAAACCTGAAGAACTGCTGACCTTCACATCCTGCTGAGCTGACACTGACTGCTGACTGCTGACTTCGGGGAGATGGGTGCTGAGTTCTGCTGATCCTGTAAGTTTGAATCGCTCCTGATCAGCCTGTTGTGTGGACGAAGTCAGCACTCGTGGTGAGAAGCTGCCCGTAGTGTCAGCCTCCGTCAGCACTCGTATGGCAGCAGGAGTCTGACTTGCAAACTGAGTCAGCACTGGTTGGGGAGTGCTGACTTCTTGCACTGCTTCCCTCAGCACTTGCTCTGGGAATCTAGCTTTCTCCTGAGCTTTTATAACTGCTGAGTGCTGAGTGCTGACTTGCTGTGCTGTCTCCAAGTGCTGAGTGCTGAGTTTTGCTTCTGAATCTCGGAGCTGACGGCTGAGTTCTATTTGAAGTGCTGACATTACCTCCTGACTGCTGACTTGTTGAGCTGTCATGGAGTGCTGAGTGCTGAGTTCTGCTGCTGATTCTCGGAGCTGACGGCTGTGTTCCTCTATTTCGAGTGCTGACTTTACCCTCTGAGTGCTGACTTCCTCCAGGACCGGTGCTGATAATGCTTGCTGAGTGCTGAGGTTTTCCACATGCTGTTGCTGACCTTCGAGATGTCTGAGTTCAGCAGTAGTCAGCACCTGTTGTCTGGTAGTTGTTAGTGGTGTCAGCACTGTCTGTTGGGCGGTGCTAGCCTGGGTCAGCACTGGTAAAGGGGCGGCGCGCTGACTTGCAAACTGAGTCAGCACTGGTTGTGGAATGCTGACTTCACCCACGGAATGCGTCAGCAGTGCTTGGGTAGTGCTGACGTCTTCTACAGTCCTTGTCAGCATCTGCTCTGAGGTGCTGACTCTTCCTTGTAAAGCTTGAGATGGTTGCTGACCTGTAAGTGCTGACTGCTGACTTTGCTGACTTGCCACCACACGAACTGGATCTCCATGCTGACTGCTGACTTCTTGTGTAACTCGCGTCAGCTCTCCATCCTGACTCCGACTTTGGATCAGCGTGGCCCTAGGTGGTGACTGCTGACTCTGAACACTTGATTGCTGACTCGGTGCTGAGTGCTGAGCAAGGACTCCCTCAGCGGCTGTGAACTGGGCCCGCTGACTGCTGACTTGTCCCACTGCTGGTTGTATCCTGACTCCCCTTGACGTCAGCACAGGGTCCAAGGTGCTGACTTCTTCCATTGGTATCGTCTCTACACCGTGCTGACTAACTGCTGACTCCAACACCCGTGAGGAAGTTGCTGAGTATCTGCTGATTTCTGCTGATTCTAGTGGCAGACTGCTGACTTCTGCTGACTGAGGGAACACTGATGGCTGACTGCTGACTTCTCTTGGTTGTGACAGTGATGGTAGGTGACTGCTGACTTCTGCTGTATGTGGCACCGCTATCTGCTGACTACTGACATCTGCTGACACTCGTAGCTGACTGCTGACTTCCGGCGCCGGTTGTGTGGTGTCGAAATGCTGTTTGATTCCTTCGTCAGCACGCGTCAGCACTTTCCCCTCAGTCGGCGTCAGCACTGGTTCCTGATCGCTAGTCAGACGAGGTGAGGGCGTCAGCATTTCTGGGGAGCTGCTGACTTCCTCACACTGAGTTAGCACTGGCAAGGGAGCAGTGCTGAAGCTGGCAAACTGCGTCAGCACTGGTTGGTGTGTGCTGACTTGGCTGACGGTGTGTGTTAGAGGCGTCAGCACCATATCTGGGGTGCTGACCTCCTCCTGGTGCTGACTTGGAAGTGAGTCTAGTTCACTAACCTCATCTTCTGAGTCTGACGTTGCTGACTCTAGACTGCTGACTTCCTCTAGCACCTGGGTCTGAATTGGGTGCTGAGTGCTGACTTGGGCCACGGTTTCTGTTAAGACTGGGTCGACGGTTCTGATTTCCCCCATTGCTGACGTCAGTGGCTGGTGCTGACGTCTTGTTTCTTGAGAGGACGTCAGCTCTGTCTGGTAATTGCTGACGTCTCTATCAACCCGAGTCAGCACTGGCATCGGGGCAGGACTCTGACTTGCAAATTTAGTCAGCACTTCTGTTGGAGTGCTGACTTCACCTACTGCGTGTGTTTGTGGGATCTGCTGACTGCTGACGTGCTCTTCAGACTCCTTCAGCAGTGTTCTAGGTGTGCTGACTTCCTGCTGACTCTGCGTGCTATCTGTGTATTCTTCGTGCTGAGTGCTGACTCGCTCTTTAGATTCTTTCAGCAGTTTTTGTGGCGTGCTGACTTTCTGCTGACTCTGCGTGCTATCTGGGTACTCCTGCTGACTGCTGACTTCCTCCTCAACCCTGATCTCAACTGGCTGCTGAGTGCTGAACTGGTCGGCGGTTTGAGTCAGCAATTGATGGCTGACTTCCTTCGCCATATGTGCTGAGGGTTGGTGTTCAGTGCTGACATCTGCTGACTGTTGCTGACTAGTCGCAGTTGGCTGATGGTGGCTGACTTTCTCCACCTCCTCCGTCAGCACTGGTTGACTGGTGCTGATTTGTGGTGATGCGGACGTCAGCAGTGGTCGTGGAGTGCTGACGTCAGCGATCTGTGTCAGCACTGGTAACGGAGCAGCACTCTCACTTGCAAATTGTGTCAGCACGGGTTGCGGAGTGCTGACTTCACCCACGGAATGTGTCAGCACTCTTTCTTGACGTTCTTGGGTCTGCGTCAGCACTGGTTGTGGCTGCATAGTGCTGACTTCTCCGGTAGCAGTTAGCACTGGTTGTTGCTGACTGCTGACTCCTTTTATCCCCTCTGTCAGCTCCCGTTCTTGAGGGCTGACTTCTGTAGACTGTGTCAGCAGTGGTTGTTGCTGACTGCTGACTCTTTCCATCTCTGTCAGCTCCGATTTTTGAGGGCTGACTTCAGCAGTAAGGTCAGGAAGCTGTGTCGGTGGAGTGCTGACTTCCTGCAGCATCTGTTCTTGAGGAAGCTGCTGACGGCTGACTTGCGGCGGTAACTGGGGAGTGCTGACTTCTACCATGTGCTCAGGAATGGTGCTGACGCGCCTGCTGACTTCATGCGCTGACTGAACCATCGGAGGCTTATCAATGCTGATTTCAGAACATTCCTCCACTGTTGACTCCTGAACTTCACTCCACTGATGGGTTGCTGATTGCTGCTGACTGCTGACTTCTCCCACTTGTCTTACTTGTGCTGGTTGCTGACTGCTGAGTTGCACCAAGGGACTCACCGCTTCGGGCTGGTGATGGCTGACTTCCGCAGAGCCCGCCGTCAGCACTGGTGGTTCGCCTGCTGACAAAGATGATTCTGGTGTCAGCCCTTCCGAGTACGAGTCATCCTCACTATCACACTGCGTCAGCACCTGCAGCGGAGCGGTGCTGACACTCGCAAACTGAGTCAGCAATGGATGGGTGACGCTGACTTCAGCTGCGGTGTGTGTCAGCAAGGGTTGTTTTTCCCTGCTGAGCTTCTCCACTTTAGTCAGCACAGGTTCTTGGGTGCTGACTCCCGCCTCAGCACTACTCATACCAGGCATTGTTGAGTACTGACTACTGCTGAGTACATGCTGAGTTCTGACTTCCTCAAGTACCTGGGTAGTAACTGGGTGCTGACTGCTGATTTGCACCGTTGTCTGTGTCAGCTCTGGGTCTAAACTGCTGACTTCCGCTTCAGCACGCGTCAGCACTGGTTGCTGACTCATCTGCTGTGTTGGTGTTACTGTTTGAGAGGTGCTGATTCCTCTGTCAGCTTGCGTCAGCACTGGCAATGGAGCTGTGGATTCACTTGCAAATTGAGTTAGCACCGCCTCTGGAGTGCTGACGTCGCTGGTGGAGTGCGTCAGGAGTTGTTGTCGAGTCAGCACTTGCATCTCCATCGGTTGCTGACTTTCCAGTAGGTCAGCAGATTCCGTCAGAAGTTGTCGATCTCTCCCAAGTCTCTCTGAAGTCCCTTGGTGAGTGCTGACTCCTACTGACGGTGTTTGTAGGGCCGGTAGAGGAGTGCTGATTTCTTGAACAGTCTCCGTCAGCTCTGAAAGGCGCTGACTGCTGACTCTTTGTATGGGTAGGGTCAGCTCTGGCTTAAGCTGACCGCTGACGCCCTGTGCTGTCTGTGTCAGCACCTGTGGCTCCTGCTGAGTGCTGACTCTCTGCTGTATGGCTTCTGCTAGTTGCTGATTGCTGACTTCTTGCAACCCCTGTGTTAGTTCTGGCTCTTGCTGACTGCTGACGTCCTGTGCAGTCTGTATTCTTTTAGGTTCCTGCTGACTGCTGACTTCCTGCAAGAACTGTGCTTGTTTTGGGCGCTGCTGACTGCTGACGCCCTCCACAACCCGTGCTGACTCTGGCTGATGAGTGCTGATCTCACTTGTGGCGTCACTCAGCGCTGATTCCTGCTGATCTCTGGCCTGTTCAACAACCTGTGTCAGTCCTGGTGTGTGCTGACTGCTGACTCTCGATGGAGCCTCCGTCAGCACTCCCTGTTGTGAGCTGACATCACTTACTGGTAGCTGCTGAGGGGTGCTGACTTCCATGGCTGACAGTATCTGGTCCTGCTGCTGTGGTATGCTGACTTGCTTCACTGACGTCAGCACTGGTTTTGAGGTGCTGACGTGTGCTGCTGATTCAGTGGCGAGGGATTGCTGACTACCTGTAGCTGATGCAAGCGTCAGCACTCTTTCCTCGGTCTCCAGTCGCGTCAGCACTTGAGATGACACCGCGCCTTCACTCGCAAACTGAGCTGACACTGTCTGAGGAGTGCTGACTTCCTCTGCGCCGTGTATCAGCAATCCTTGGTGCCTGCTGACCTGCTGTGCTGACTCTGCTGGCAATGGCTGACGGATACCTAGTTCAGTTTCAGGTTCCATTGTTACGGATTGCTGACTGCTGACTTGTGCTGACGTTAGTAACTGACTTCTGACTTCTTCCTGCTGAGTCTTGACTTTTGCTAATCTTGGTTGCTGAATGCTGAGCTCTGATGATGTTTCCTGATCCATGCTGACTTCTGCTGACGTTGCTTTCTGAATGCTGACTTCAGACACTTCTTCCTGCTGACTCTTGACTTTTGCTGACGTTGGTTGCTGAATGCTGAGCTCTGATGATGTTTCCTGATCCATACTGACTTCTGCTGACGTTGCTTGCTGAATGCTGACTTCAGACACTTCTTCCTGCTGAATTTTGATTTTTGCTGACGTTGGTTGCT
Source organism: Eriocheir sinensis (assembly GCF_024679095.1). NCBI lineage: Eukaryota > Metazoa > Arthropoda > Malacostraca > Decapoda > Varunidae > Eriocheir > Eriocheir sinensis. Next base: position 1,553,370 of record NC_066572.1, read on the forward strand.
GACTGCTGAGTTCTGACAATGTTTCCTGATCCGTGCTGACTTCTGCTGACGTTGCTTGCTGAATGGTGAATGTTGACAACGATTTCTGCTGAGTGCTGACTACTGAGTGCGCTGACAATGGCTGACGGATATTTAGATCAACTTCTGTCTCCATTGTCAGAGATTTTAAACTGCTGAGTTTTGCTGACTTTAGTGGCTGACTGCTGATTTCTGACACCTCTTCCTGCTGACTCCTGACTTCTGCTGACGTAGGTTTCCGACTGCTGAGTTCTGACAATGTTTCCTGATCCGTGCTGACTTCTGCTGACGTTGCTTGCTGACTGCTGACTTCAGATACTTTTTCCTGCTGACTTCTGACTTTTGCTGACGTTGGTTGCCGACTACTGAGTTCCGACAATGTTTCCTGATCAGTGCTGACTTCTGCTGACGTTGCTTGCTGAATGCTGAGTTCAGACACTTCTTCCTGCTGACTCCTGACTTTTGCTGACGTTGGTTGCTGAATGCTGAGTTCTGACAATGTTTCCTGATCCGTGCTGACTTCTGCTGACGTTGCTTGCTGACTCAAGACTGGTGTCAACGTTTCCTGCTGACTGCTGACTACTGAGTGTGCTGACAATAGCTCACGGGTACTTAGATCAGCTGCTGTCTCCATTGTCAGAGATTCTGGACTGCTGACTTTTGCTGACGTTAGTTGCTGACTCTTGACTTCTGATTTTTCCTGCTGACTCCTGACTTCTGTTGACGTTGGTTGCTGACTGCGGAGTTCTGACAGTGTTTCCTGATCAGTGCTGACTTCTGCTGACGTTGCTTGCTGAGTGCTGACTCCTGACACCAATCCTTGCTGACTTCTGACTCCCGTTGATCTTGGTTGTTGAATGCTGACTTCTGACAATGATTCCTGATCAGTGCTGACTTCTGCTGATGTTGCTTGCTGACTGCTGACTTCAGGTAACGGTTCCTGCTGACTCCTGACTGCCGCTGACTTTGGTTGTTGAATGCTGTGCTCTGACAATAATTCCTGATCAGTGCTGACTTCTGCTTGCGTTGCTTGCTGAGTGCTGACTTCTGACAACGGTTCCTGCTGACTCCTGACTGCCGCTGACCTTGGTTGTTGAATGCTGAGCTCTGACAATGATTCCTGATCAGTGCTGACTTCTGCTTGCGTTGCTTGCTGAGTGCTGACTCCTGATATTGCTTGCTGACTGCTGACTTCTGATAATGCCTGCTGAGTGCTGACTTCTGGTGATGTTAGAAGCTGACTGCTGACTTCTGATGGTAATGCCTCTTGCCTGCTGACTTCAAGCGGCATTTTCTGCTGACTGCTGACTTCTGCTGACGTGGCCTGCTGACTTCTTATTTCTGGTGATATTGGTTGCTGACTGCTGACTTCTGATTGTAATGACTGCTGCCTGCTGACTTCATATGGCATTTTTTGCTGACTGCTGACTTCTGCTGATGTTGCCTGCTGAGTACTGATTTCCGGTAGTGTTAGTTGCTGACTGCTGCTGACTTGTGATGGCGTTGGTTGCCGACTAATTGTGTCATGAACTGCTGGTTGCTGACTGCTGATTTCTGCTGATCTTGCCTGCTGACTGCTGACTTTCCCCATTCGTTCTGCTTTCTCTTCTCCCATACTGCTGCTTTCACACACCGCTAGGGGCTGACTTGATTGCTGACTTTTGGTTTCTGTCAGCTGCTGTGTTTGTTCCGGGTGCTGAGTGCTGACTTCCACATCAATTATTGTCTGGGTCAGGTGTGTGGTCGGCGTCAGCACTCTTTGGCCAGTGCTGTCTTTACTGTCAGCCCTCGTCAGCACTGCAACAGGGGCCGGGCTGTCACTTGCAAACTGTGTCAGCGCTGATTGTGGAGTGCGGACCTCACTAACGGAAGGCGTCAGCACTGGAGTTTGGATGCTGACTCTGACTTGTTGTTCAGCGCTAGTCAGCATAGGTTCCGCTGGACTGCTGACTTCCTCCACTGAGAGTGTTGAGGGTTCTTGCTGACTGCTGACTTCTGTAATTAATCTTGGCTGAGCTTGGCTGACTTCCGCGACAGTTTTAGTCAGCACTGGTTGTTCAGCGTGCATCTGCTGGGATAAGGAAGTCAGCATACCTTGGGAAATGCTGACGTCAGTATCAACTTGCGTCAGCACCTGTAGTGGAGGTCTGCTCTGACTTGCAAATTGTGTCAGCGCTGTTTGTGGAGTGCTGACTTCACCGATGGAGTGTGTCAGCACCTGATGTTGCTGACTGCAGACTTGTATGACTCGTGGCTGGGGGAGGCTGATTTCTATTGCCTCTCCCGTCAGCACTGGTGGCTGACTCCTGGCGTGGGATGGGGAGGGTGTCAGCACGGCCTCGGAAGTGCTGACTTTATCAATCTGCGTCAGCACGGGCAGTGGTATGGTGGATTCACTGGCAAATCGAGTCAGCACTGGTTGAGGCATGCTGACTTCAACTACGTCATGTGTCAGCACCTCTTCTTGACTGCTGACTATTGGCTGCTGAGCGCTGACTTTTTCGGTCTGCTGAGCATTGACTTTTTCTGGGTGCTGACTACTGACTTCAGGCTGTTGAGTGCTGACTTTTGGTTGTTGAGTGCTGACTTCAGGCTGCTGAATGCTGACTTCAAGCTGCTGAGTGCTGACTTTGGGCTGCTGAGTGCTGACTTTTTCTGGCTGCCGAGTGCTGACTTCAGGCTGCTGAGTGCTGACTTCTGGCTGCTGAGCGCTGGCTTCAACTGGCTGCCGAGCGCTGACTTCAGGCTGCTGAGTGCTGACTTCTGGCTGCTGAGCGCTGGCTTCAACTGGCTGCCGAGTGCTGACTTCAGGCTGCTGAGTGCTGACTTCTGGCTGCTGAGCGCTGGCTTCAACTGGCTGCCGAGCGCTGACTTCAGGCTGCTGAGTGCTGACTTTTGGCTGTCGAGTGGTGACTTCAGGCTGCTGAGTGCTCATTTCTGGCTGCTGAGCGCTGACTTCTTCTGATTGCTGAGTGCTGACTTCTGATTGCTGAGCGCTGACTTCTTCTGGCTGTTGAGCGCTGACTTCTGGCTGTCGAGTGCTGACTTCTGGCTGTCGAGTGATGACTTCTGGCTGCTGAGTGCTGACTCCTTCTGATTGCTGAGCGCTGACTTCTGATTGCTGAGCGCTGACTTCTTCTGATTGCTGAGCGCTGACTTCTGATTGCTGAGCGCTGACTTCTTCTGATTGCTGAGCGCTGACTTCTTCTGATTGCTGAGCGCTGACTTCTGATTGCTGAGCGCTGACTTCTGATTGCTGAGCGCTGACTTCTGGTTGCTGAGCGCTGACTTCTGGTAACTGAGCGCTGACTTCATCTGGCTGTTGAGCGCTGTCATATGGCTGCTGAGCGCTGACTTCTTCTGGATGCTGACTGCTGACTTCTGGTTGCTGAGCGCTGACTTCTGGTAACTGAGCGCTGACTTCATCTGGGTGCTGAGCGCTGTCATATGGCTGCTGAGCGCTGACTTCTTCTGGATGCTGACTGCTGACTTCTGGCTGCTGAACGCTGACTTTATCTGGCTGCTGAGTGCTGACTTCTGGCTGTTGAGCGCTGTCATATGGCTGCTGAGCGCTGACTTCTGGCTGCTGAGTGCTGACTTCTGGCTGCTGAGTGCTGACTTCACCCGCAAAATCCGTCAGCAATTGTTCCTCACTTCCTGTTTGCAGCACGGGGCGAATCAGCATTGGCGTATAGTCAGCACTTCGCGTTAGCACTTGTATGGGAGGTGCTGACGATGTCCTAAACTGAGGTAGCGCCTGCTGAGGAGTGCTGACTTGCTCCTGTGCGTAGCTGAGTGACTGCTGACTACTGCTGACAATTCTTTGAGCTTCTGATATGCTGACGCGACCCTCCACGCTGACAGGTGCTGAGTGAGGTATTTCTGGCAATGATAAGGCTTCTGTGGCAGTGCTGAGTGCTGAGTGCTGACTCCTGGAAAAGTCAGCGCTGTCAGGACGTATTAAGACTAAATCCTGACTTGCTTGAGCTGTCACCGGGTGTCTGTCAGCACGAGAGTCAGCTGCTGAGTGAGTGTCCAAGTCAGCATCCTGTCTGACTAGTGCTGATTGGCTGACTGGAGTGCTGACTGCTGACTCCACAACAGGCATTTGTCCCTCAACCTCCTGCTTACTAGTGCGGAGTTGTGCCTGCTCGGGGTGCTGACTGCTGACTTGAGTGCTGACTTCAGTGCTGACTTCAGGGACACTGGGGACATCTAAAGCTGGGGTGGGGAGGGGTGGGGAGAGAAGGGGTGGGGAGAGAAGGGTGGGGAGAGAAGGGGTGGAGAGGTGGTGGGAAGAGAAGGGGTGGGGAGGGGAGGGTGGGGAGGGTGGTGGGAAGAGAAGGGTGGGGAGGAGGGGTGGGGAGGGTGGTGGGAAGAGAAGGGGTGGGGAGGATGGGAAGAGAAGGGTGGGGAGAGGGGGGAGAGGTGGTGGGAAGAGAAGGGGTGGGGAGGGAGGGTGGGAAGAGAAGGTGGGAGAGAAGGGGTGGGAAGAGAAGGGGTGGGAAGAGAAGGGGTGGGGAGGGGGGTGGGGAGAGAAGCGGTGGGGAGGAGAGGGTCGGAATAGAAGGGTGGGAAGAGAAGGGTGGGGAGGGGAGGGTGGTGAGGGGGTGGAGAGAGAAGGGTGGGGAGAGAAGGGTGGGAAGAGAAGGGTGGGGAGAGAAGGTGGGGAAAGAGAATGGGTGGGAAGAGAAGGGGTGGGAAGAGAAGGGTGGGGAGGGAGGAGTGGGAAGAGAAGGGGTGGGAGGGAGGGTCGGAAGAGAAGGGGTGGGAAGAGAAGGGGTGGGGAGGGGAGGGGTGGGGAGGGGGAGACTGGGGGTGACTGGGGAGGGGAGAGAGGACGGGAGGGGGGAGGGGGGTGAAATCTGCACATGGGGAGGGTAACTTACACCCCATGAGGAAGGGAGGGAAGGTGGGGAGGAAACCTGGGGAGGGGAGGACAACGGGGGAGGGGGTGGTATGGGTATGTGGGGGTGGGGAGCTGGGGAGGGGAGGGGGGGCCAGGTGGTCATATCCCTAAACCCCAAATTAGGACTAAGCCTCTCCCCAGCGGTTAACTCCCCAAGGTCTAATTCCCCAAGCCTCCCCAGTTCTCTCTCCCCAGTTCTAAGATCCTCTCTCTCCTCTTCCCTCCCCTTCCTTCCCCAATCTCCCCTACGATCTGAGACTCTTTCCTCCGCTTCCTCCTCCTCCTCCTCTTCTTCTTTTACCTCCCCAGTTATGATCTCTCTTTCCTCCCCACTTCTTCTCCCCTCCTCCTCTTCCTCCTCCTCCTCTTCCTCCTCCTCCTCCTCCTCCTCTCCCCATTCTAAAGAGTCTGGCTCGAAGGAAGAAGACATTGTGGTATTTGTGACCGGGGTGAAGGGGTGGGGAGGAGGGGGAGGGGAGAAGTGGAGTGGGGAGAAGGGGAGAGGGGAGTAAGTGAGAGGGGGGTGAGAGGGGGAAGAAAGGGGAAGTGGGGGGTGAGTATATGGGGAGGATATGGGTACTGAATGAGGAGGTGGGGAGGAAATGGAGGAAAACTGTGTAGGTGGGGAGGAAACAAATGGGGAGTGAGATGGGGAGGTAAAGAAGGGTGGGGAGTGACTTGGAGAGTGGCGGACTGGGGGAGAATGAGCAGGTGGCGGAGGTGGGGGTGATTGTCTTACTGGTGGGGAGTGGGGAGAAGAGGAGGAGGAGGAGGAGGAGGGATGGGGAGGGGAGGAAGCAGTCCGGGGAGGAAGAGAGGAATGCTGGGGAGAAAAACTTACATGTGAGAGATCTAACTTTGGCACAATATCAGGTATCCTCCCCACTCCCTCCCCTCCCCATCTCCTCTCCCTTTGAACTCTCTCACCTACCTCCCTTTCCTCAGCTCTCTCCCTCCTCTCCCCTTCACCCCCTACGCCTCCCCTCCCCAGTGCACCTCCCCACATCCTTCCCCTCCCCACAGCACCCCGTACCACCCCTCCATCCCCCCTCAGTCCCCCCTCAATCCCCAAACTCTCACAACTTTTTGATTTCGTGAGGGACAAGTTAGCACCCCGATATCTCCTGTCTATGTCCTCCCCAGCTTCTCCCCGGTGCGTGAGGGTTTCCAGGGAGCCAGTGAGGTTGTGCAGGCTTCTACTCCCCGCTCTACTCCCCGGCTTACTCCCCATATCCCCAAGTAAGTCATCGGAGAGGCAGGAGAGAGAGTCATGTGGGTCATCAAGGGCTTGTCGAACTGTTTCAAGAATGGTATCATCCGAGGAGCTTAGTTTATCGAAGCTCCCATACTCCTCCTCCTCCTCTTCCTTCTGCGCCTCCTCCTCCTCCTCTTCAGTCGGGGTGTCCTGCCAGTCTGAGGGTATGACGTCAGCCTCAGAGGGAACGCCTTCAGAACGACTGCTTTCACTGCATTCAATAATTGTATACAGAAGACGCTTGGCGGTTCTTGGTGTGAACTCCGAGGTGATCATGCGGACTTGTGACGCCCCGATTTGGCTCCTACAAGTCTCCTCCATCTCCAGGTCCTCCCATGAACTCTCCCCGGAGCAGAGGTCGGGGGAGCCCACAGGGGAGGCGAGGGACTGGGAGGCTGAGGAAGTGGAGGTGTTTGCGACTGAGTCCATGTCCTGGGGGTCAAATTCCTCCTCCTCCTCCTCCTCCTCCTCCTGATGTTCCTCTTGTGCCCCCGTGGTGAAGGTAGTTTTTCGACCATGGGTTTCCTGTGAGGGTATCCTGGGGTATCCTATGGTCCCAGGGGTGGTAGGACTCACAATAGGATCCTTCTTCAGATATCCTTCCCCTTGTGCCCCCGTGGTGAAGCTGGTTTTTCGACCCTGGGTATCCTGTGAGGGTATCCTGGGGTATCCTATGGTCTCAGGGGTGGTAGGACTCCCCATAGGATCCACCGCCTCCTCTTCTTCGTGACCTCTTCTCTGTCCCCTCCTCTGTGTATCCGAAGTCCTTGGGAGTCCTATAGGGTCAGAGGTGGTAGGACTTCCCAGGGATACAGGTCTTGTGCCCCCCGTGTCCGGCCTTGGGGGGTATCCTAGTATCCTTCCGCAGGGGGCGACGATGGAGCCCCCCTCTAGGATGTGCCTGGAGGATGCCCGTAGGAGCTCCGCCACGGCCTCCTGCGACACGCCGGAGTAAGGGCCCGCCTCGCTCACGGCCTGCAGGAGGCGACGCGCGGAGTCCTGTAGGATCTCGTGTGTGGAGGGGAGGGTGGTGGCGGTGGTGGTGGTGGTGGTGAGGGGGTCCGCGGTGGTGTGTGCGGGGGAGGAGGTGGTGGGGGAGAGGGAAGGGGTGAGGGAAAGGGTGAGGGAAGGGGTGTGGGAGGGGGTGTGGGAGGGGGTGTGGGAGGGGGTGTGGGAGGGGGTGTCCTGGGACGGGGGGGAGATGCGGCGCCTCTTGATGTGCAGGCGTGGGGGGGAGTGGGGGGGGTGGGGAGGGGCGGCGGGGGGGGATGAGGGGGAGGTGAGGGAGGTGGAGGGGGAGGTGAAGGAGGTGAGGGAGGTGGTGGAGGCGCCCCCCTCCCCCCCCTCACTCCCCAGGTCCTCCGCCTCGCTGCTCGCCCCCCGCCCCCCGCCCCCCCGCAGGTCCCTCTCGCTCACGCACCGCCGCCCCAGCTCTCCCCGCCGCCTGGGGCCGAGGTGGGGGGCCGGTGGGTCCCTAGGGGTTCGGGGGCCGTGCTGGGGGGAGGGGGGCAGCGGTAGGGGGAGGGAGGAGCGGCGGGGGCGTTTCTTCCTGTGGGGGGGCGACGCGCCCCGCTCCGCGTCACTGTCTTCGGAGGTGGCCGCGGCCCCCGCCAGGCGGCGCGCGGCGCGCTGCCGAACGCGGCGCCGCTGCGTCCTGGGGGAGTCCTCCGGGGGGATGTCTAGGCCAGGGGGGAGCCTGCCGCGGGGCGCGGCCGCCGCGGGGTGAGTGTCGCTCTCGTCACCACTCAGGGACACCTCCTCCTCCTCCCCCTCCTCCTCTTCCTCTTCAATCGAGTCCTCTTCCTCCCCGCCCCTGGCCGGCGCCCCCCCGTGGTCCATGGACCTGAAGAAGGACCTGATGAAGGCGTCCTGCGTCTCCCCCAGGACCGGCACCCTGCGGGGGGGCGCCGTGCCCGCCAGCGCCGCGGCCAGCTCGGGCCCGGCACCGCTGTCCTCCAAGGAGTCGCGGCTCATGCCCCCCAGCGAGTGCTCGTCTGCGCCCCGCCCCGCCCCGCCGCCGCCGGCCCCGGGGGGCGCCGCCTCGTCCGGGGCCTCAAGGCTGTCTTCGGAGAAGTACTCCGCCTCCAGAGGCCCCGCGGCGGCTGGGGCATCCCGGGGCCCGGGGAGCGCCGGGGCGGGGGCCGTTGGGCCCGTCGACCCGTATGAGGCGATGCCGGCGGCTCCGGGGCCTCCCCCGCCCCGCCCAACCCCGGGGCGGGACGCGTTGGCGTTGTCGTCCAGGCGCCCCGCCCCGCCGTCCCCGTCGCGCCGCGGCCCCCACAGGTGGCAGGTGACGCCCTGGTCCTGGGTGGGCGGCGCGGGGCGCGGGATGCGGGTGGTGGTGGTGGCGGTGAGCGTCCTGGAGGTGGCGGTGAGGCTGGTGGAGGTGGTGGTGGAGGAGCGGGACTCCCGCCGCGTGGTGGTGGTGGTGGTGGTGGTGTGGCGGGCTCGGCGCCCCCCCTGGCCCGCCTCGCCCCGCCCCGGCGACGGGAGCTGCGGCAGGCGGCGGGGGGCACGCGGGGTGCTGGGCTCCGACCACACCTGCCGCGTGGGGGGCGCCTCCCCCTCCTTTCTGCGGCAGCCGCAGCCCCGCTCCGAGCGGGGGCTACGTCGGGGGGCCCCGGGGGTGCCGGGGGGGCCGGGGGGGCCGGGGTACAGGCGGCGCGTCACCGCCTCGATGATCTGCTGGCGTCTCTCCCGCTCCTCGGGGGGCAGCGACGACCCCCGCGATAACCCCGACGACGACGAGGACGAGGACGACGATGACGAGGCCCCGGAGAGGGCCCCGTGCGAGCCCCGCGGCGGGGCGCGGCGCGCGGCCAGGGCCAGCACGTCGGGCACGCTCCTGTTCCGCCGCAGGCCGCGCTCCACGGCGGGCCACACGCTCTTGTCCCAGCGGCGCCGCGCCTCGGAGGGCGACGTGAGCGGCGAGGCGGAGTCCGCGCGCGCCGCGCCCCCGCCCCCCAGGTCCAGGTCCAGGCTCAGGCCGCGCGGCGCGCCGTCCCCCGCCGCCGCGGAGAGCTGCGCCAGGCGGGAGTCCAGCGAGGCGCAGGCGTCCATGGGCGCGGCGCCCCCCAGGTAGTGTGTCAGGCCGGGGACGCGCAACCCCCAGGCGGCGCCCTCCTCCGCCTCCTCGTACTCTGACGGGGACTCGCTGGAGGAGCGCAGCCGACCCGGCGTCCAGGCGGGCGGCTCACCCCCCGCCAGGTGCGTGGCGCCCTGGCCCATGGCGGCGGCGGCGGCGGTGACAGTGGCGGCGTGGCGGCGGCCCTCCACGGCGGCCACGGCGGACCTGCGGCGGAAAGGGATGACACACACACACACACACACACACACACACACACACACACACACACACACACACACACACACACACACAGTACCAAAGAGACAAGTAACTAAATGAACAAATATACAAACAAATAAGTCGACACAACAATAAATAAATAAACAAACAAATAAAACTAAGACCAACCTAATAGCTAGCGTCATTATTATTATTATTATTATTATTATTATTATTATTATTATTATTATTATTATTCCAGGAGGAGGAGGAAAGGTCTTGGAGAAAACATAGACAAGGCTTCCCTCCCCCCTCCCCCCTTTCCCTCCATCCCTCCCTTCTCTCCCCTTTCATCCTCACCTCTCTCTCTCCTACTTATCTAACCTACTTTTTTTTGTCCTTGCATTCCTCCTCCTCCTCCTCCTCCTCCTCCTCCTCCTCCTCCTCCTTTTGTTCCAGTTGCAAAATCTTCCTTATAAGTTCTTGGAAGAGAGGCCATAGGAGGGAGAGAAGAAAGGAGGGAAGAAAAGAAGGAAGAAAGGAAGAAGAGAGAGAAAGGAAGGAAGGAAGGAAGGAAGGAAGGAAGGAAGGAAGGAAGGGAGGAAGAAAGGAAGAAGAGAGAGAAAGAAAGAAAGAAAGAAAGGAAGGAAGGAAGGAAGGAAGGAAGGGAGGAAGGAAGGAAGGAAGGAAGGAAGGGAGGAAGAAAGAAAGAAAGAAAGAAAGGATGGAAGGAAAAAATGAACAGCAAGCAGAGAAAAACCCAAGAGAGAGAGAGAGATCGAGAGAGAAGATGCTGACCTCCTCAATCCCAAGACAAGGTCATTTAAAAGGCTTCAAGCACACTCTCTCTTTCTCTCTCTCTCTCTCTAATCCTGTCTCCCCTATCCTGTAATCTCCCTTAACAGACCCTTCTCTTCCTCTTCCTCGTCCTCGTCCTCCTCCTCCTCCTCCTCCTCCTCCTCTTCTAACAAACAAACAAGCACGCACAAACAACTTAATATATAACAGTTAGTATTAAATAAAGCAAGCAATTATTAAGGTTCTAAAAGGGATACACAACATTGGTAAGGAAGGAAAGCAAAATTAATTAGTTAAAAGATATTTGGAAAGGATAAAATACTATAGAAATAATTGATTAGAAACAAACAAAAAATGCGTAGAAAATATATATATATATATATATATATATATATATATATATATATATATATATATATATATATATATATATATATATATATATATATATATATATATATATATACGCAGGAAAGGAGAGAGAAATAAAATGATTAGAAAAAGATGATAAAGTTAAAAGAAAAACAAACATTGGGGAGGAAAAAACAAACATTGGGGAGGAAAATTATAAAGAAGAAAACATTGGGGAGGAAAAACAAACATTGGGGAGGAAAATTATAAAGAAGAAAACATTAGAGGAAGAAAAACAAACATTGGGGAGGAAGAAAAACAAACATTGGGGAGGAAAATTATAAAGAAGAAAACATAAGAGGAAGAAAAACAAACATTGGGAGGAAGAAAAACAAACATTGGGGAGGAAAATTATAAAGAAGAAAACATAAGAGGAAGAAAAACAAACATTGGGGAGGAAAAAACAAACATTTGGGAGGAAAATTATAAAGAAGAAAACATAAGAGGAAGAAAAACAAACATTGGGAGGAAAAAATAAAAATTGGGGAGGAAAATTATAAAGAAAAAAACAAAAATGAAGAAAAAAACATGAAAAAAGGAAAACAAAAACAAACATTAGTAAAGAAAACAAACATTGATGAGGAAAAATATTGATGCAGCAGAAAAAAAAATCATAGAGGGAAATAAAATCGAAAAAAATCATAGGCGAGGGAAATAACCGGTCAGGGAAAAATATATATATACAGGAAAGGAAAAAAAACAAACATTAGAAAAGAAATAACAACAACAACAAAAACACGGAGGAAAATATGATAAAAAAACACAGGGGATGAAAATCGAATGCAGTACAATAGAGGGAAAAAAATATTACAAGGAAAACACAAAGAATAAGTAAAGAAAATAAATGTTACCAGGAAAAAAACATTGGGGGAAAAGATAAATGGTAAGAAAATATGAAAAAAAACAGGAATGTGGATTAAAACAAAACAAAACAAGGAAAATAAGCAGAACCAACAAACAAACAAACAAGCAAGCAAGTAACTATTAAGCAACAAACAGCAGAAAACACACACACACACACACACACACACACACACACACACACACACACACACACACACACACACACACACACACACACACACGATATGGCCGCAAAAATACAAATCTATTAACAATATCAATTTTGAATCATTGTAAAAATTTCATCATAATATTTAAACATCACAAAAATCGTAACAATATTCAAGTATCATATAAATTTAGTAACAATATTAGCTTTACCTTATTATAGAAATTTAGCAAGAATATAAATTTTAAGGATTTTATAAATTTTGTAAGAGTATTTAAACATTATAAAAAGAGTAACTATTATTTAAACATCACATATGGTCGATAAATGCCTTGGATATATCATTTAATTAGGTCATACTTAATTAGAATATAACATTATGGGAAATAGGACTAATTACATCTACTTCTATGTAATTGTAATGGGCTGAGAGCTTAGACCAATGCATCAGTTAAATGACTCTGTGAAAAAATGAATTAATGAAGGAGAAATTTTGCCACACAAGCTTAATTTAGTTAGAGAACATCACTAATGATCACCTCTTAGCTAATTATAGGACGGGGGAAGATAATGACACCCGGTTAATGACATTGAAACACACACCTTGATTTGAAAGAATGAAGAATGTAGAAAAAACTCGAAGAAGAAGGAGGAGAGTGAATGAAGAATGGAATGAATGGACGAGAAAAATCTAATTGAAAGAAATGAGAAATGAGATGAAAGAATGAAGGAAGAAATGAAAGAAATAGGAATGCAAGACCAATTATTATTTAGATCAGTTTATCATTGGAAGACTGAGGGAGAGAATGAACCAGTGAATTAGTGAATGAACCAATATATGAAAAAAAATGAGAAATGAGAGATGAAAGAATGAAGGAAGAAATGAAAGAAATAGGAATGCAGGAACAATTGTTATTTAGATCAGTTTATCATTAGAAGACTGAGGGAGAGAATGAACCAGTGAATTAGTGAATGAACCAATATATGAAAAAAAACGAGAAATGAGAGATGAAAGAATGAAGGAAGAAATGAAAGAAATAGGAATGCAGGAACAATTATTATTTAGATCAGCTTATCATTAGAAGACTGAGGGAGAGAATGAACCAGTGAATTAGTGAATGAACCAATATATGAAAAAAAACGAGAAATGAGATGAAAGAATGAAGGAAGAAATGAAAGAAATAGGAATGCAGGAACAATTATTATTTAGATCAGTTTATCATTGGAAGACTGAGGGAGAGAATGAACCAGTGAATTAGTGAATGAACCAATATATGAAAAAAAACGAGAAATGAGATGAAAGAATGAAGGAAGAAATGAAAGAAATATGAATGCAGGAACAATTATTATTTAGATCAGTTTATCATTGGAAGACTGAGGGAGAGAATGAACCAGTGAATTAGTGAATGAACCAATATATGAAAAAAACGAGAAATGAGAGATGAAAGAATGAAGGAAAGAAATGAAAGAAATAGGAATGCAAGACCAATTATTATTTAGATCAGTTTATCATTAGAAGACTGAGGGAGAGAATGAGCCAGTGAATTAGTGAAAGAAACAATATATGAAAAAAACGAGAAATGAGAGATGAAAGAATGAAGGAAGAAATGAAAGAAATAGGAATGCAAGACCAATTATTATTTAGATCAGTTTATCATTGGAAGACTGAGGGAGAGAATGAACCAGTGAATTAATGAATGAACCAACGAGGGTCAATCTTGGAGTCAACGCAAAGGGCCTGATAATTGTTACAAACTATCCCACCGCTGGCACCAGTGTAACAATAGGAGGAAGAAGTTAAATTTAGTGACAATAACCGTAATTTTGAGAAACACGTTAAGAGGTCACTAATTATCTTAAGGTTATCGTGAAAGGGTTGAAATATTTAATCACACAACCGTAATTAAGATGGAAAGGACAGGTAATTATCGACCAATAAAAGGGTATCAGGGCACCTCTCCTCCCGAAATTGACCTCTCTTTTTTTTAATATTTTTCTTATGTGAATGAATGAATTTATGAAGGAGTTATTTAGTCACACAATCTTACTTAACACAGACACACAGTAATTAGGAGAAAATACATGTTAATTAGGCAGCACTTAAGTCTAGCAATAATTACGTCATTATCAGCATGTAATAGGCTTAGTAATTAGGGAAAGGTCATTAGCAGTTACTTAAGCAGCCAGGCAGGATTTACTTACACGGATAATCTAAATGAGGTTACTTAAATGGGTAATTATGATAATAGTAATAATAATAATGTTTGTAGTTAGACTTTTGTACTTAATATAGTAATAGTAGTAATTAGACTCTAGGTTACTTATAATTACACACACACACTTATATATAATTACTTATGATACTTATATTTTAATTATTTGTTACTTAAGATTATTTTTGTTGTATATTAAATAATTTTGCTTAATAATTGGGTCTTTTTCCCTACTACTACTACTACTACTACTACTACTACTACTACTACTACTACTACAATCTACTTACCGGGGTGTTGTAGTGTGGGTGGGGGTGGTGGGGGGGCGGCTCTCCCCTCCCCCCTCACTCTGCGTCCAGGCCTGTAGAAGGAGGAGGAGGAGGAGGAGGAGGAGGAGGAGGAGGAGGAAGAGGAGGAGGAGGAAAAGTATTAGACTATAAACATTTCAATTCTACTCTCTCTCTCTCTCTCTCTCTCTCTCTCTCTCTAATATAGTAACCCCACAAATATATGTACTTACTTATCAAATTATGTAGTAGTAGTAGTGGTAGAAGTAGTAGTAGTAGTAGTAGTAGTAGTAGTAGTAGTAGTATGGATGTTATGGTAGTAATAGTGGTAGTGTTAACAGTATTGGTAGTAGTAGTAGTAGTAGTAGTAGTAGTAGTAGTAGTAGTAGTAGTAGTAGTAGTAGTAGTAGTAGTAGTAGTAGTAGTAGTAGTAGTAGTAGTAGAGGTGGTAGTGTATATTGGTAACTGGTTGGAGAGAGACTGAGTGAGAGAGAGAGAGGGAGAGAGAGAGAGAGGGAGAGAGAGAGGAGGGAAGTGTCTCTCCCTCCCTCCCTCTCTCTCCCTCCCTCAGTTAACAAGATCAAAATGGCTTGCTGGTTATTCCCCTCCCCCCCTGCCTCTCTCTCTCTCTCTCTCTCTCTCTCTCTCTGCTCTTTTTTTTCTTCTCTTCTTCCTCCTTCTCCTCCTACTCCTCCTCCTCCTTCTCTTCATTCACTCATTCCATCCTCCTCCTCCTCCTCTCTCTCTCTCTCTCTTTTTTCTCTCTCTTCCTCCTCCTCCTCCTCTCTCTGCTCTCCTCTTTTTTCTCTTTTTCCTCCTTCTCCTCCTTCCTTCTCTTCCTTCCTTCATTCCATCCTCCTCCTCCTCCTAATTCTCCTCCTCCTCTTCCTTACCTCCTTCAGTGGCCGTGTGAGGGGGGGCGAGGGGGGCTGCAGGGGGGGCGGGGGGGGCATTGAAGGGGGGGCGTGGTAGCTGAACACTCGACAGCCGATCGCAACAGAGGTGCCGTCCAGAAGGGGTCGCGCGCCCCCCTCACCCACCACCTCGCCCCCCACCTCCACCTGGCACCCCCCGAGGACCCTGTGGGGGGGAGGGGGTTAGTACGCACATACGAACACATATACACACACACACACACACACACACACACACACACACACACACACACACACACAGTACCTGAGTGTGACATGTCCATGGGCGTGAACCAAGGTGCAGTGGGCGGGCGCTACTCCCTCTCCCTGTAGGGGGATGTCCGCCCCCTTGCCGCTCCCCACCACCGAGGCGCCCGTCTGAGAAGGAGGAGGAGGAGGAGGAGGAGAGGTGGGGTTTTGGAAGGTTAGGTTAAGTTAGGTTAGGGTTCGGTAGGGAAGGAAAGGGAAGGAAGGAAGGAAGGAAATGAAGGAAGGAAGGAAGGGATGGCAAGGAAAGAAGGGAAGGGAAGGGAAGGGAAGGGGAGAGAAGGGAAGGGAAGGGATGGCAAGGGAAGGAAAGGGAAGGGAAGGGAAGGAAAATAAAGGAAAGGGAAGGGAAGGGAAGGGAAGGAAAAGGAGGAAGAATGGAGGAGGAAGAAGAAAAGGAAGGAAACGAAGGAAAAAATAGGAAAAAAAAGAAAAATTAGAGAAAGAAAAGTAAATATAAAAAAATATATTGCAACAATCACAATCTCTCTCGCTCACCTGGATTGAATAGATGATCATTTTCTGTCCATGCAAATCCTCAGGTAGATTGATTAAAACAGGTATACTAGTGACTACCCCCCTGCCCCCCGCCCCCCCTGCGCCCCCCACGCCCACCCCCCGGTCCGTGGTGGTGGGCGGGGGGCGGGGGCTGGTGGTGGAGGTGGTGGTGGTGGCGGTGGTGTGGGTCTGGACTCCGATTTCAACCCCATTCAACCAATCTCTTGTTTTCCGGCGCGGTGTCATCGGTGGTGAGGATGGTGGTGAGGGTGGGTGCTGTGGGGGGGGGGGGGGGGGGGAAATAGTTGTAGTAGTAGTAGTAGTAGTAGTAGTAGTAGTAGTAGTAGTAGTGTTGATAGTAACTTTATTTTTCTATTTTTTTAACCATATTTTTTTCCTTTCTCTAAATAGTTTCTCTTCCTCTCTTTCTTTCCTTCTTTCCTTCTCTCCTTTCCTTCATTCTTTCTTTCCCTTTCCTTCTCTACCCTTTTCTCTCCATCCATTCCTCCATTTTTATCTTTACTCCTTTCTTTCTTCCATTCTCCTTCTCCCCTTCCCTTTCTTTCCTTCCCATCTAACCCTCTTTTTCTTCTAATCTTCCTCTTCCCTTCCCTTCCCTTCCTTACCTCAGCACCCAAAAGCTTCTTCAGATCCGCCAGCTCCCTCCTGAGACTCGATAAACTGGTGCCAGCGCTGGGATACTCCTGGTCCAGACTCAACACGCTGGTGACTCCGCCAGGATAGGTTTCGTGCTGGTAGTGCAGGTTGACGGTGGGAGTGTTGACGATGCACCTTGCCCTCGCTGCGTACCTGAGGGTTGCTACACTCTCCGAAAAGCAGGTGCTGGATGGTGACACGGCTGAGAGGGAGAGGGAGAAAGGGGGTTAGATAAAGAGAGAGGAAGGGAGATTGAGTGAGATAATGAGTGTGAGAGAGAGAGAGAGAGAGAGAGAGAGAGAGAGAGAGAGAGAGAGAGAGAGAGAGAGATAAAGGGGAATAGGAGGAATGTGAAGATTGGTTTACTTTCTCTCTCTCTCTTCCCTTCTCTAATTAGCCTCTTCCTCCTCCTCCTTCCTCTGTCAATCCTTTCCCCTTACCTTCCTCCTCCTCCTCCTCCTCCTCCTCTTCCTTTCCCTCTCTATCATACTTCAATCCTATCTATTTACACTCTCCAACTTGCTCCCTCCTCCTCCTCCTCCTCCTCCTCCTCCTATTGATAGACTGGTGCCAAGCGGTGGGATACTTACTAGCAATCATAAGGGTCTTTGCATTGCCTCCGAGAGTATCCTTCAAGAGCCAGGTCAAAACGGAGTCTCTGTAGGGAATGAAAGGAAGCCTGCCCATCCCTCCTCCTCCTCCTCCTCCTCCTCCTCCTCGGACTCTTCCTTTGCCTGGTCTCCTTATTGTTGATGTTTGTGTGTCTGTTTCGAGATCTTCTTCTTCTTCCTCTTCTTTTCTCTCTTCTTTTGTTTCTTTGGTTTCTTCCTCCTCTTCTTCTTCTTTCTCTTCTTCTTCTTGTTCTTCTCCTTTCTCTCTTCTTCCTTCCTCTCTGATTCCAAGTGATCTTCTTCTGTCTTCCTCTCTACCTCCTCCTCCTCCTCCTCCTCTTCCTCCTCTTCCTTCCTGTCTTCCTATACTCCACCGTCTTCTGCCACCTCCTCCTCCTTCTGTCCCACCTCCTCCTCCTCCTCCTCCTCCTAAGCTTACACTCCGCATTCTTCCACCCACTCCTCCTCCTCCTCTCCTCCTCCTCCTCCTCCCCTCCTCCCAGGCCCCCTCGCTCCTGAAGGTTGTGCAGGAGGCGGCGCTGGCGAGGGACACGAGGGAGCCTGCCCGCGTGGAACCCTCCGTCAGACCGCGCTCGGCTGTCATGGGAAGAAAGTGAGGAAAAGAATTAGAAGAGTTTGGGGTAAAATATAAAAGAAAATTAAGGGTTTGAGGAAAGAAAATGGGTAAAAAGTGTTTGTTTTCATAATTTTAATGGGAAAATACCTTAGTTTGGGATGTGATAAGGAAGAAATTAGGTAAAAAGTGGAATTAAATGAGTTTGGGGTGAAATATAAAAGAAAATTAAGGGTTTGAGGAAAGAAAATGGGTAAAAAGTGTGTGTTTTGATAATTTTAATGGGAAAATACCTTAGTTTGGGATGTGATAAGGAAGAAATTAGGTAAAGAGTGGAATTAAATGAGTTTGGGCTGAAGTATAAAAGAAAATTAAGGGTTTTACGAAAGAAAATGTGTAAAAAGTGTTTGTTTTCATAATTTTAATGGGAAAATACCTTAGTTTGGGATGTGATAAGGAAGAAATTAGGTAAAGAGTGGAATTAAATGAGTTTGGGGTGAAATATAAAAGAAAATTAAGGGTTTTACGAAAGAAAATGTGTAAAAAGTGTGTGTTTTGATAATTTTAATGGGAAAATACCTTAGTTTGGGATGTGATAAGGAAGAAAATTAGGTAAAGAGTGGAATTAGATGAGTTTGGGGTGAAATATAAAAGAAAATTAAGGGTTTGAGGAAAGAAAATGGGTAAAAAGTTTGTGTTTTGATAATTTTAATGGGAAAATACCTTAGTTTGCGATGTGATAAGGAAGAAATTAGGTAAAAAGTGGAATTAGATGAGTTTGGGGTGAAGTATAAAAGAAAATTAAGGGTTTTACGAAAGAAAATGTGTAAAAAGAGTGTGTTTTGATAATTTTAATGGGAAAATACCTTAGTTTGCGATGTGATAAGGAAGAAATTAGGTAAAGAGTGGAATTAAATGAGTTTGGGGTGAAATATAAAAGAAAATTAAGGGTTTTAGGATAGAAAATGGGTAAAAAGTTTGTGTTTTGATAATTTTAATGGGGAAATACCTTAGTTTGGGATGTGATAAGGAAGAAATTAGGTAAAGAGTGGAAATAGATGAGTTTGGGGTGAAATATAAAAGAAAATTAAGGGTTTGAGGAAAGAAAATGGGTAAAAAGTGTTTGTTTTGATAATTTTAATGGGAAAATACCTTAGTTTGGGATGTGATAAGGAAGAAATTAGGTAAAAAGTGGAATTAAATGAGTTTGGGGTGAAATATAAAAGAAAATTAAGGGTTTTAGGATAGAAAATGGGTAAAAAGTGTGTGTTTTGATAATTTTAATGGGAAAATACCTTAGTTTGGGATGTGATAAGGAAGAAATTGGGTAAAAAGTGGAATTAGATGAGTTTGGGGTGAAATATTAAAGAAAATGAAGTGTTAGGGGAAAGAAAATGGGAAAAGCAGATTATTAGATTATTAGATTAGAAATTAAGAAGTAGCGTACACCCGGAGGCGCGTTGCTTCACTCACCCACCGGGAAAGTAGAAATTAAGATAGATAAAAAAGGAATGGCAAATATATTACAGTTAGAGGTAAATTACAATGATGATGACGATGATGATGATGACACACACACACACACACACACACACACACACACACACACACACACACACACACACACACACACACACACACACACACACAGACACACACACAGACACACACACACACACACACACACACACACACACACACACACACACACACACACACACACACACACACACACACACACACACACACACACACACACACACACACACACACACACACACACACAGACACACACACACACACAGACACACACACACACACACACACACACACACACACACACACACACACACACAGACACACACACACACAAACACACACCACACACACACACACACACAGACACACACACACACACACACACACACACACACACACACACACACACACACACACACACACACACACACACACACACACACACACACACACACACACACACACACAACACACACACACACACACACACACACACACACACACACACACACACAACATCACACACCCACACACACACACACAGCCACATGAGGGAGAAAAAGGAAAAAAAAAGGAAGAGAAAAACAGTGATTATGTTATATTATAGGAATTTGTTATACGAGAGAGAGAGAGAGAGAGAGAGAGAGAGAGAGAGAGAGAGAGAGAGAGAGAGAGAGAGAGAGAGAGAGAGAGAGTAGATAAATAGATAGATAGATATATTAATATACATACATACATACATACATACATACATATACATACACATTAATATAGAGGAGATGTTAGTAATATTAGCAACACACACACACACACACACACACACACACACACACACACACACACACACACACACACACATACAAATTCTACTTTTTTTTTCAATATTATATCTTTCACAAATGTCACAACTCTCTCTCTCTGTCTGTCTGTCTGTCTGTCTGTCTGTCTGTCTGTCTCTCTCTCTCTCTCTCTCTCTCTCTCTCTCTCTCTCTCTCTCTCTCACTTCATTCCTTTCACTCTCGTTTTCGCCCCCCCCACCCCCACCCTCCACCCCCCCACCCTCTCTCTCTCTCTCTCTCTCTCTTACCAAGGGCGGAGATCACGTTGCCAAGGGTCACCAGAGACTTGTTGATGTTTGCACCCTCCGTCAGCCTCCTCCGGTCCCCCTCCCCCCCGCCACGCTCACTGGAGGAAAGGGAGAGAAGGGAGAGAAGGGAGAGAAAGGAGGAGGAGGAGGAGGAGGAGGAGGATTATGGTTATAGGTTAGGTTAGGTTATGGAGGTAGGGGAGAGAGGAAAGGATAGGAAAGGAAGGAAGGAAGAAAGAAAGAAAGAAAGAAAGAAAGAAAGAAAGAAAGGAAGGAAGGAAGGAAGGAAGGAAGAGGGTCAGTATATGATATGGATGTAGGAAATTCATATATCCTTCCACAATAATGACTACTACTACTACTACTACTACTACTACTACTACTACTACCACTACTACTACTACATCAACATCTCTTCTGCTATCCTCCTCCTCCTCCTCCTCCACCTCCTCCACTTCTTACCTGCCCGCGAGGTCCACCAGGGTCAGAGTGGAGCGGGTGTGGGCGCGCGGCTGCTCCACCTCCAGAGTGAGCAGGGCGTGGGAGCGGGAGGAGTGGGCGTGGGTGGGGGTGGGCGCCCGGCTTCTCCGCGCCAGCCCCCGCGCCAGGAGAGTCCACGCCGCCCCCCGCTGGTCAATGGGGTGGCGGCTGACTCCTGGGGAAGGGGGGGAAGGGTTAAGAAGGAGGAGGAGGAGGAGGAGGAGGAGGTGAAGGGAGGAAGGAAGGAAGGAAGGGAGGAAGGAAGGAAGGAGGGAAAGAAGAGAGGGAAGAGAGGAGACAGAGAAGGTGAAGGAAGGGTTTGAAGGAAGGAAGGAAGGAAGGAAGGAAGGAAGAGAGGAAAATATATTGAAAGAAAGAAAGAAAGAAAGAAAGAAAGGAAGGAAGGAAGGAAGGAAGGAAGGAGGAGAGGAGGGAAAAATATTGAAAGAAAGAAAGAAAAAAGATATGGAAAGACAAACAGTATACACACACACACACACACACACACACACACACACACACACACACACACACACCTACCCCCCCTCCCCCCCCCTTCCCCCCAGCACCCACCGTCCACATGGGGCCCCGAGATAGGGTGTTCCCGGACCCTGAGGGGACGGTCCTGGTCTTCAGGGGCGGCCAGCAAGTCCCTCACTCGCTCATTGTAGATTTCCACTAGACTGAGGGAGAGAGAGAGAATGAGAGAGAGAGAGAGAGAGAGAGAGAGAGAGAGAGAGAGAGAGAGAGAGAGAGAGAGAGAGAGAGAGAGAGAGACGGGGGGGTTGGGGGAGATGAAAAGAGGGATTGGAGGAAAGGGAGGGAGTGGAAGGAGGAGAGAGAGAGAGAGAGAGAGAGAGAGAGAGAGAGAGAGAGAGAGAGAGAGAGAGAGAGAGAGAGAGAGAGAGAGAGAGAGAGAGAAGACCAATTAAGGTGGATTCTACAGGTAAAACAACTGATTAGCACAGGTAGAGAGAGAGAGAGAGAGAGAGAGAGAGAGAGAGAGAGAGAGAGAGAGAGAGAGAGAGAGAGAGAGAGAGAGAGAACCTAACCTAAACTAACCATTCCAAAGCTCAATACTCCTATATCCTTAAGACTTTATCCTAAGCTTAAGAGTGAATCCTACGACCTATCCTACGGCTGTACCTGAGGGTGAGGGAGAAGTCCTGCGCGCAGATATCCTCAGGGCTGTATCTATCCTGCAGGCGTGTCAGAAGTCCTTCGCAGATTCTTGGGGCGAGTCCTGGGGCGTCCTGCAAAAAGATTGATAGATAGATAGACAGATAGATATACATGTTCTCTCTCTCTCTCTCTCTCTCTCTCTCTCTCTCTCTCTCTCTCTCTTCCTTCCTTTTTCCTTCTCCTTCCTTCCTTTCTCCTTCTCTTCTTCCTTTTCCCCCTTCTCTCCCACGAGGAGGAGGAGGAGGAGGAGGAGGGAAGGAAGAGGAGGAGGAGAAGGAGGAGGAGATGAAATATGGAAGGAAAGTTAAAAAAGAGAAAAGAAGAGGAGAGAGAAAAATTAAAGAGGAGGAAGAAGAGGAAGAGGAGAAGGAGGAGGAGGAGGAGGAGGAGGAGGAGGAGGAGGAATGTCACAAGGAAAGTTAGGAGAGAAAAAAAGACGAAATAGAAGATTTAAAGAGGAGGTGGAGGAGGAGGAGGAGGAAGAGGAGGAGGAGGAGGAGGCAATTCTAACCCTTCTTCTCTCTGGCAACTCTCCCCCTCCCCCGGCCCCCCCCCCGGATGTGGCCCCCGGGTAGCAGTGCGCCTCTCCTGCCACGTCTGTCGAACTTGAACCTGAACTTGACGCCTGAAGGAAAGTCACCACTGGAGGAGGAAGGGAAAGGGAGGAGAGGAAAGGGGAGAGAAGGAGGAGGGAAAGGAAGGAGAGGGAAGGGGAGAGAAGGAGGAGGGAAAGGAAGGAGAGGGAAGGGGAGAGAAGGAGGAGGGAAGAGGAGGAGGAAAGGAAGGAGGGAAGGGAGAAGAGGAGGGAAGGAAGGAGAGGGAAGGGGAGAGAAGGAGGAGGGAAAGGAAGGAGAGGGAAGGGGAGAGAAGGAGGAGGGAAAGGAAGGAGAGGGAAGGGGAGAGAAGGAGGAGGGAAAGGAAGGAGAGGGAAGGGGAGAGAAGGAGGAGGGAAAGGAAGGAGAGGGACGGGGAGGAGGAAAGGAAAGAGGAAGGGGAGAGAAGGAGGAGGGAAAGGAAGGAGAGGGAAGGGGAGAGAAGGAGGAGGGAAAGGGAGGAGAGGGAAGGGGAGAGAAGGAGGAGGGAAAGGAAGGAGAGAAAGTAGGAAAATATACGGAGAAAAGAGAAAGGAAGGGGAGGGAAGGGGAGAGAAGGAGAGGGAAAGGAGGAAGGAGAAGAAGGAGGAGAGGAGGAGAGGGAAAAGAGAAAGGAAGGGGAGGGAAGGGGAGAGAAGGAGAGGGAAAGGAGGGAGAGAAGGTAGGAAAAGAGAAAGGAAGGAGAGGGAGAGGGAGAGAAGGAGGGAAAGGAGGGAGAGAAGGTAGGAAAAGAGAAAGGAAGGGGAGGGAAGGGGAGAGAAGGAGAGGGAAAGGAGGGAGAGAAGGTAGGAAAAGAGAAAGGAAGGAGAGGGAGAGGGAGAGAAGGAGGGAGAGAACGTAGGAGAGAGAAGAAGAAAGGAAGAAGATGGAAGGAGAGAGAGAGAATGGTATCGATCTATCCATCTTGTTAACTTGCAACCATAAACAATCAATCAATCTATCCATCAACTCAGTAATTGGACGCCCTAGGATTCCCCCTAAGGATATGCGAAGGACTCCCAACACGACAACAGGATGGAGCGCCCTCAGGATAATACAGGAAGGACCTCTATAGGATAATCAAGAAATTCACACTGGGAAGGAAGGGAGGAAGGAAGGAAGGAGGGAAAGAAGAGGGAAGAGAGGAGACAGAGAAGGTGAAGGAAGGGTTTGAAGGAAGGAAGGAAGGAGGGAAAGAAGAGAGGAGACAGAGAAGGTGAAGGAAGGGTTTGAAGGAAGGAAGGAAGGAGGGAAAGAAGAGAGGGAAGAGAGGAGACAGAGAAGGTGAAGGAAGGGTTTGAAGGAAGGAAGGAGGGAAAGAAGAGAGGGAAGAGAGGAGACAGAGAAGGTGAAGGAAGGAAGGAGGGAAAGAAGAGAGGGAAGAGAGGAGACAGAGAAGGTGAAGGAAGGAAGGAGGGAAAGAAGAGAGGGAAGAGAGGAGACAGAAGGTGAAGGAAGGGTTTGAAGGAAGGAAGGAAGTCCATTTTTAGATAATAACATTAGTTTTAAAAATTGAATAAATCATGTTTTGAGACACACTGTCATCTTAACGAATAGAAATGGACAGTTTCTTATATTTGATTTCCCTGACTCGAGAAAATAACCCAATTACAACCATATTAACTAATCTTCTCTTGCCCTGCCAGACTAAGATGATTTTGCCCTCAGGAGATGGCTTTTAAAATACGAGTTATAATTGTTGAACGAATATTGAATTTCTTACGTATTAGAAGGGAGATTAATGTACTATAGGGAAAGGTTATAAAAAATAGATTAGTCGGTGCTGAAATTCACGTGTCACAGAGAACGTATTTTGGGGGGGTCTTGTGTAATCGGAGAGGAGGAGGAGAAGGAGGAGGAGAAGGGAAATTAGGAAAGAGAAGATTTAAAGAGGAAGAAGAGGAGGAAATGAAGGAAGAAAAGGAGGAGGAGAAGGAGGAGGAATGTGCAAGGAAAGTTAGGAGAGAAAAGAAGAGGAGAGAGAAGATTTAAAGGGGAAGAAGAGGAGGAAATGGAGGAAGAAAAGGAAGAGGAGAAGGAGGAGGAATGTGCAAGGAAAGTTAGGAGAGAAAAGAAGAGAGGGAAGATTTAAAGAGGAGGAGGAGGAGGGGAGGAAGAGGAAGAGATGGCTTGTTATTACTATTACAAATTCCTCTTCCTTGCAATCTCTTCACTTTTCTTTCCCTTTCCATCCCTTCTCTCCTGTCTCTTCCCTTTCCTTTCCCTTCTCTCTCCTTCCTTCCTTTCCCATCCTTTCTCTCCTCTCCTTTCTTTCCCTTCCCTCTTCGTCCTTTCTTTCCCTTCTCTCTCCTTCCTTTCTTTCCCATTCCTTCTCCTTCCTTTCCTTAATTCCCTTCTCTTCCCTTTCCTTTCCCTTCTCTCTCCTTCCTTCCTTTCCTTTCCTTAATTCCCTTCTCTCTCCTTTCCTTCTATCTCCTTCCTTCCTTTCCCTTCTCTCTCCTTTCCTTCTCTTCCTTCCTTCTCTTCCTTTTCCTTTCCCTTCTCTCTCCTTCCTTCCTTTCCCATCCTTTCTCTCCTCTCCTTTCTTTCCCTTCTCTCTCCTTCCTTTCCCATCCTTTCTCTCCTTTTCTTCCTTTCCCTTCTCTCTCCTTCCTTCCTTTCCCATCCTTTCTCTCCTCTCCTTTCCCTTCTCTCTCCTTCCTTTCTTTCCCATTCCTTAATTCCCTTCTCTTCTCTCCTCTCCTTCCCCCTTCTTTAACATGCCTTCCCCTTTGAGAGTAATTTCTTCTTAAATTTATCCCCGAATATCCTTTTCCAAGACATCACTAAGAGAACGTGTCTTCGTAAGTCAATTCATTGTATGTTAATATTGACTGAACAACATGTCAGTCTTCCAAAATTTGAAAGCTATATTATTTTTTCTACCACGCAAGTCTATTTTCTTGTAATAACTGATTCGTTTAATTCGGAAAAGTAAATAAAAGAAAGTATATCCAGTAACCTGCTTTCCTCTTAACAGACTAAGATGATTTTACGCCCACGAGATGGCTCTTAATATACAGGTTGTAATTGTTAAATGTATGCTGAATGTATCATGTATTAATGGGAGATTAATGTATTATAGGCTAAACTTATACAAAATAGATTAGTCGGTGCTGAAATCCATGTGTCACAGAGAACGGATTTTTGGGGGTCCTGTGTAATCGGAAAGGAGGAGGAGGAGGAGGAGGAAGAGGAGGAAGAGGAGGCAACACCCGTCTCATCTCTGGCAACTCTTCCCCTCCACCCCAACCCCCCCAATATGACCCCCTGGTAAGAGCCCCCCATCCCCCCCCCTTCCCCAGCCAGCCTATTGAGCTTGAACCTGAACTTGTCGCAAGGAGGAAAAGTCCCCATTCGAAAAGGAAGAGGAGGAAGGAGAGGGAAGGGAGGGGAAGGAGAAGATAAGGAAGGGAAGGGGTAGGGAGAGAGAAGAAAGGGAAAGGAAGGAGAGAAGAAATGGAGAGGAAGGAGAGAAAAAGGAAGGGAAGGAAAAGAGGAAATGGAGAGAAAAGGGAAGAAGAGAAAGGAAGGAGAGAAAAAGGAAGGGAAGGAAAAGAGGAAATGGAGAGAAAAAGGAAGAAGAGAAAGGAAGGAGAGAAAAAGGAAGAAAGTATAAGGAAGACAAAGGGAAGGAAAGGAAGGGAAAGGAAAAGAAAGGAAAAGGAAGAAGAGAAAGGAACGAGAAATTATGGAAAACTATAATATATCGAATAATTATCGATAACATTCGCTATTTTACCCTTCCAACGTAATTTCTTATCACCCAAAAATAGTTATATATCGTGATGATTATCTAAATACACCTGGCAAAGGCAAAAGTGGATCCAGTTTGTTATATATAACTTCCAAACTCGATAAAATAAACAAATCAAATATATATTCACTAACCTAACCTTGCCCTCCCAGACTAAGATGATTTTGCGCTCAGCAGATGACTTTTAAAATACGGGTTATAATTGTTGAACGTACACTGAATTCCTATAGTGTTAAAGGGATTTTGATGTACTATTATGTAAAGGTTATGCACATTAGATTAGTTTGTGCTAAAATTCATGTCACGGAGATAGTATTTTTTGGGGGTCTTGTGTAATAGGGAAGGAGAAACAGAAGAGAGAAGGTTTTAAGAAGAGGAGGAGGAGGAGGAGGAAAAGATATGGAAAGGAAGGAGAGAGAAAAAATAAAGAAAGGTAGGGAAAGGACAGGAAGGAATGGAAGGGAAGAGAAAAGGAAGGAGAGCGTAGGGAAGGAAAGGAAGGAGAGAGAAGAGAGAGAAAGAAAGGGAGATAAACGCGAGGAATATTGTTAAAGATCGTAATAAATGCCTTCCACAACGTTAACATTAGGAAGTGTCAAAAATTGCTCTTGCCTCATCTGATCACGAAGCAAGAAGTGGTAAGCAGATATAATTGTTACCCAGTTTCTTATATGTAATTTCCCTAACTCGAAAAAATAAACCAATAAAAAATATATTCACTAACCTACCCTTGCCCTCCCAGACTAAGATGATTTTGCGTTCAACAGATGACTTTTAAAATACGGGTTATAATTGTTGAAGGTATACTGAATTTTTATAGTCTCAAAGGGATTTTAATGTACTGAAGAGGTTTTAAACATTAGATTAGTTAGTGCTGAAAGTCATGCGTCACAGAGAACGTATTTTTTGGGGGGTCTTGTGTAATAGGGAAGGGGAAGGAGGAGGAGGAAGAGGAAGAGAAATGTGATGGAAGGAAAGTTGGGAGAGAAAAGAAGAAAGAGAAGATTTAAAGAAGAAGAGGAGGAGGAGGAAAAGAAATGGAAAGGAAGGAGAGAGAAAAGAGAAAGAAAGGAAGAGGAAGGAAAGGAAGGGAAGGGAAAGGAAGGAAAAGGTAGGGGAGAGGGAGGAAAGGAAGGGAAGAGAAAGGAAGGAAAAGGAAGGGAGAGGAAGGAAAGGAAGGGAAGGGAAAGGAAGGAAAAGGTAGGGAAGGAAAAGGAAAGGAAGGAGAGAGAAAAGAGAAAAAAAGGAAGAGTAGGGAGAGGAGAGAAAGGCGAGGAACATTGATAAAGATCGTCCTAAACCCTTCCATAACATTAACATTAGAAATTCTCAAAAATTGATAAGGTTGAAAGATGACAAGGCGGTCGGCAGCATCGTATAAAATAGTTACCCCAGTTTTTTATATCTAATTTCTCTAACTCGAAAAAATAAACCAATAAAAAATATATTCACTAACCTACCCTTGCCCTCCCAGACTAAGATGATTTTGCGCTTAACAGATGACTTTTAAAATACGGGTTATAATTGTTGAAGGTATATTGAATTCCTGTAGTGTTAAAGGGAAATTAGTGTACTATATGTAGAGGTTATGAATATTAGATTAGTTAGTGGTAAAATTCATGTGTCACAGAGAACGTATTTTGGGGGGGACTTGTGTAATCGGAGAGGAGAAGGAGGAGGAGGTATTTTGGGGGGGTCTTGTGTAATCGGAGAGGAGAATAGGAGGAGGAGGAGGAGGAGGAGGAGGAATATGGAGGGAAAGTTAGGAGAGAGAGGAGATATTCCCGATACTCAGAACGCTTCATCTTTCCCTTATAATCTCTCTCTCTCTCTCTTCTTTTCAATGGATTTTATACAAATTTACGTTGTTACTTGTTTTTTGTGTGAGAGAGAGAGAGAGAGAGAGAGAGAGAGAGAGAGAGAGAGAGAGAGAGAGAGAGAGAGAGAGAGAGAGAGAGAGAGAGAGAGAGAGAGACACACACACACACACACACACACACACACACACACACACACACACACACACTCAATTTAAATGCCTTGCCAATCTCATAATGTCCTTATCAGCTGACGAACATAAGAACATAAGAACATCGATCCTTCCCTTCCTTTCCCAACCCTTCCCTTCCCTTCCCTTCCCAACCTTTCTCTTCCCTTCTCTTCCCATCCCTTCCCTTCCCTTCCCTTCCCTTCCCTTCTCTTCCCATCCCTTCCCTTCAAGAGGCCGAGTAGCTGAATGCTCTTTCGGGAACCTCTTTGGATTCTTTAAAGGAACATCGAGTAGCGGGCTTTTTTATATTTTAGTTTCCCTCTCCTTTCTTGTTTCCTTGCAACAATAAACAATCAATCAATCAATCAATCCTTTTTTGGTGTCCTTGTGCTGTCTCCTATGCTGTAAAAAAAATAAATAATAATAATAAAAATAAAGGAAATATGAGGAGAAATTGATATAGCCGCCTCCTCCTCCTCCTCCACCTCCTCCTCCTACTACTACTATTACTACTACTACTACTACTACTACTACTACTACTTACCTCAGTTCCCATAATAGTGTAGGTCTTCCCAGTACCAGATTGACCGTACGCTAATATGCACGCGTTGAACCCAAGAACCACAGACGCCTCGACCTCTCGTCCAAGATCTAAGTAGACCTATAATAGTAATAATGGGTTAGATAGGGAAAGGGATGGGTAGGGAAGGCAAGGGAAGGGATTAGTATGGAATGGAAGGGAAGAGAAGGGAAGGGAATGGATGAGAAGGGAAGGGAAGGGAAGGGAATGGATGAGAAGGGAAGAGAAGGGAAGGGAATGGATGAGAAGGGAAGGGAAGCGAAGGGAAGGGTAAGAAAAGGGAAGGGAAGCGATGGGAAGGGAAGGGAAAGGAAAGGAAGGGAAGGAAAGAGAAGGGAAGGTATGAGATGGGTATAGGAAGGAAAGCAAAGGGAAAGGAAGGGAAGGGAAGGGAAAGAAAGGGTTGAGTTTCCCTTTAAAATATAGTTTTCTTTGATAATACATTTTCTACAATATTTAAAGGTAGACAAAAAAGAAAATGGAGGAGCGACTATGGGGGGGGGGGGGGAGGTCTCACACACACACACACACACACACACACACACACACACACACACACACAAG
>NC_066572.1:1597830-1602830 GCF_024679095.1 Eriocheir sinensis
GACTCAGAAAATTCATCCATGCTTCCTTACTAATGAGACTTTCCATACAACAAAGTGAGGTCATTCTGTGTTGATTTATACCATAAGGTGCTGGGTATCATGTGTCTGAAGATACCCTAAACTTAACCTAACAAAACCCCAAACAGTCACTATAGGTCTTGACTCAGAAAACTCATATATGCTTCCTTACTAATGAGACTTTCTATACAACAAAGTGAGGTCATTCTGTGTTGATTTATACCATAAGGTGCTGGGTATCATGTGTTTGAAGATACCCTAAACTTAACCTAACCTAACAAAACCCCAAACAGTCACTATAGGTCTTGACTCAGAAAATTCATATATGCTTCCTTACTAATTAGACTTTCCATACAACAAAGTGAGGTCATTCTGTGTTGATTTATGCCATAAGGTGCTGGGTATCATGTGTTTGAAGATACCCTAAACTTAACGTAACAAAACCCCAAACAGTCACTATAGGTCTTGGCTCAGAAAACTCATCTATGCTTCCTTACTAATGAGACTTTCCATACAGCAAAGTGAGGTCATTCTGTGTTGATTTATGCCATAAGGTGCTGGGTATCATGTGTTTGAAGATACCCTAAACTTAACCTAACAAAACCCAAACAGTCACTATAGGTCTTGACTCAGAAAACTCATCTATGCTTCTTCAGTAATGAGACTTATTATCTAACAAAGTGAGGTCTTTCTTGGTTAATTTATGCTATAAGTTTCTGGCTATCTTGTGTCTGAAGATGCCCTAAACTTAACCTAAGGCTCGGTTCACACATAGCTGACTTAGACGTCCCGATCGGTCCCGTTCCATCCCGACCTAGAAAATTCTGAGGATGGGATCAACTGTGGGCGACAACACCTTGCCTCCTGCCGTCTTTGGTCTGAACATGTCCCCGCACAGCACTGGACCCCTGCCTGACCCTGAATGAAATCAGGGTCAGGCCGCCACCTTGTGTGTGTGTGTGTTTGTCCCCCAAGATACTTCTGAAATATCCTGGATGGCTGGGCTGTGGTGGTGGTGGTGGTGTTGTCTGAGGGCGCTGGTTGGAAGGAGGAGGAGAAGGAGGATGAGGAGGATAGGGAAGGTAATGGGAGGAGAAGGAGGAAGATGAGGAGGATAGGGAAGATATTGGGAGGGGAGAGGAGGAGGATAGGGAGGAAGATGGAGGGAGAGGGAGAGAAAGGGTGGTATCAGGAGGAAGAATGAGGGTTGTGAGGGAGGGAAGAGGAGGAGGAGGATGAGGAGGATAGGGAAGATACTGGCAGGGGAGAGGAGGAGGATAGGGAAGATACCGGGAGGGGAGAGGAGGAGGATAGGGAGGAAGATGGAGAGAAAGGGTGATAACAGGAGAAAGAATGAGGGTTGTGAGGGAGGGAAGAGGAGGAGGAAGATGAGGAGGATAGGGAAGATACTGGGAGGGGAGAGGAGGAGGATAGGGAGGAAGATGGAGGGAGAGGGAGAGAAAGGGTGATAACAGGAGGAAGAATGAGGGTTGTGAGGGAGGGAAGAGGAGGAGGAGGATGAGGAGGATAGGGAAGATACTGGCAGGGGAGAGGAGGAGGATAGGGAGGAAGATGGAGGGAGAGGGAGAGAAAGGGTGATAACAGGAGGAAGAATGAGGGTTGTGAGGGAGGGAAGAGGAGGAGGAGGATGAGGAGGATAGGGAAGATACTGGCAGGGGAGAGGAGGAGGATAGGGAGGAAGATGGAGGGAGAGGGAGAGAAAGGGTGATAACAGGAGGAAGAATGAGGGTTGTGAGGGAGGGAAGAGGAGGAGGAGGAGGAGGAGGATAGGGAAGATACTGGCAGGGGAGAGGAGGAGGATAGGGAGGGAGAGGGAGAGAAAGGGTGATAACAGGAGGAAGAATGAGGGTTGTGAGGGAGGGAAGAGGAGGAGGAGGATGAGGAGGATAGGGAAGAGGAGGAGGAGGATGAGGAGGATAGGGAAGATACTGGCAGGGGAGAGGAGGAGGATAGGGAGGAAGATGGAGAGAAAGGGTGATAACAGGAGAAAGAATGAGGGTTGTGAGGGAGGGAGGAGGAGGAGGATGAGGAGGATAGGGAAGATACTGGCAGGGGAGAGGAGGAGGATAGGGAGGAAGATGGAGGGAGAGGGAGAGAAAGGGTGGTATCAGGAGGAAGAATGAGGGTTGTGAGGGAGGGAAGAGGAGGAGGAGGAGGAGGAGGATAGGGAAGAGGATTTTTAACCCTCCCCGAGTTGCCGTGTCAAGGAGCTGGGGAGTCTGTTCCTAATGCTCCGATGGGGGTCGAGCACTTTCCAAACAGCTCCTTGCTTGACGGGGTGGTAGCGAGGGGCAGAGAAGTGATGAATGTTCCAAATTATACCTAGATTTGCCTTTCAATCAACCATTTTCTTTGTGATTATACATTGAAAAATATGTATGATTCAATCCTCTTCTGAACCTCTCAATCCTCCTCTAAATCCCTCTTAAACCTCTTCCATTTCCTAAGAGGTTTACAGGAGGATTAAGAGGAAATGGAAGAGATTCAATCCTCTTCTGAACCTCTCAATCCTCCTCTAAATTCCTCTTAAACCTCTTCCATTTCCTGTGATGCCACCAGGGGAAGGCTCGACCCTGCCTGGTGGTGTTGCTATCCCGTCCCGTCCCGTCCTGCTTCCCGACATTTGGTTTGACCCCAGACACCACCAACGCTGACCACTGACCCTGGCCACAATGACACATGTTTTGTCCCGTATACATTGGTCGGGACGAACCGGGGCGGAACGGGACATCAGATCAGCTATGTGTGAACCCAGCCTATCGACCACTGGCCTCCAACTCCCTCTCATAACAAAAAACATAGAAATAGTCCCAGTCTGTCCCACCCCCTAGAGCAAGCACAGTTCTTTTTTGTTGTTGTTTATGTTTTTGTCTGTGAATTATCTCCCTTGTAAAAATAAATGTTGAGATATGAACAGAGAAAAACGTATAGAAATCCCTCGCCCTTTCCCTTCCTTTCCTTCTGTTTCAAATATATATTTTTTTTTTCAAGATTTCTTCTCTCCCTCTGTTTTCCTCCTCCTCTCTCTCTCTCTCTCTCTCTCTCTTCTTTTAATGTATCTTTTCCTCCTCTTTTTTCCCTTCCCTTTCCTTCCCTTCCCTTCCCTTCCCTTCCCTTCCTTTCCCTTTCCTTCCCTTCCCTTCCCTTCCCTTCCCATTACCACCCTTCCTCCCTCTCTCCCTCCTCCTCCTCCTCCTCCTCCTCCTCACAATACCACACTTTCTCTCCCTCCATCTTCCTCCCTATCCTCCTCCTTCCCCTTCCCATCTTCCTCCTCCTCCTCCTTCCCCTCATCTTCCCTATCCTCCTCATCTCCCTCCCTATCTTCCTCCTCCTCCTCCCCCTTATCTTCCCTATCCTTCTCATCTCCCTCCCTATCTTCCTCCCCCTTATCTTCCCTATCCTCCTCCTCCTCCTCCTCCTCCTCCTCCTCTCACTTTTTCAAAACATCCTGCTTCTTCTGCTCATCGGATGTTGGTAGTCCCATCTCCTTCTGGCGCTGGTCATACATCATTTTCTCAACCATGCCCCGGGTCTCCCCATCCAGGTCACCCAGCTTGGAGGGCTCTGGGTTGACCTTCTGGGTGTTGATCTCGGGGTCGGAGGTCACCAGCTTGGACCACCACTCCATGCGGTTGATCTGGGGAGGTTGGTTTGTGTTACGCTGTGGATTTGAATGGGTTTTGGTTGGATTTGAATGGGTTTTGGTTGAATTTGAATGTTTTTTGGTTGGATTTGAATGTTTTTGGTTGAATTTGAATGTTTTTGGTTGAATTTGAATGTTTTCTGGTTGAATTTGAATGGGTTTTGGTTGAATTTGAATGTTTTTGGTTGAATTTGAATGGTTTTTGGTTGAATTTGAATGTTTTTGGTTGAATTTGAATGTTTTTGGTTGAATTTGAATGGATTTTGGTTGAATTTGAATGTTTTTGGTTGGATTTGAATGGTTTTTGGTTGAATTTGAATGTTTTTGGTTGAATTTGAATGTTTTTTGGTTGAATTTGAATGTTTTTTAGTTGGATTTGAATGTTTTTTGGTTGAATTTGAATGTTTTTTGGTTGAATTTGAATGTTTTTTAGTTGGATTTGAATGTTTTTTGGTTGAATTTGAATGTTTTTGGTTGAATTTGAATGTTTTTTGGTTGGATTAGAATGTTTTTTGGTTGGATTTGAATGTTTTTTGGTTGAATTTAAATGTTTTGGGTTGAATTTGAATGGGTTTTGGTTGAATTTGACTGTTTTTGGTTGAATTTGCATTTTTGGTTGAATTTTAATGTTTTTTGGTTGAATTTGAATGTTTTGGGTTGAATTTGAATGGATTTTGGTTGGATTTGAGTGTTTTTTGGTTGAATTTGAATGTTTTTTGGTTGAATTTAAATGTTTTGGGTTGAATTTGAATGGGTTTTGGTTGAATTTGACTGTTTTTGGTTGAATTTGCATTTTTGGTTGAATTTTAATGTTTTTTGGTTGAATTTGAATGTTTTGGGTTGAATTAGAATGTTTTTGGTTGGATTTGAATGTTTTTTGGTTGAATTTGAATGTTTTTGGTTGAATTTGAATGTTTTTTGGTTGAATTTGAATGTTTTTGGTTGAATTTGTTTTTTGGTTGAATTTGAATGTTTTTGGTTGAATTTGAATGGGTTTTGGTTGGATTTGAATGTTTTTTGGTTGGATTTGAATGTTTTTTGGTTGAATTTTAATGTTTTTGGTTCAATTTGTTTTTTGGTTGAATTTTAATGTTTTTGGTTGAATTTTAATGTTTTTGGTTGAATTTGTTTTTTGGTTGAACATTACCAACAAATAGAGGACAGGGGACTCCAGTGTTGAGTACAAATAAATATGTAGAGGTACCACAGAATAAAGTACCAATAATTAAAGGTACCAATACATAACGGTACCGCTAAATAAAGGTACCAAGTCCACCCACCTTCTCCAGGGACAGGGTGAGTGTTGATGTTGACT
>NC_066572.1:1607830-1615330 GCF_024679095.1 Eriocheir sinensis
AGAGAGAGAGAGAGAGAGAGAGAGAGAGAGAGAGAGAGAGAGAGAGAGAGAGAGAGAGAGAGAGAGAGAGAGACATTATTACGAAAGAAAAAAGAAAATAAGAATGAGAAATAGAGAGAGAGAGAGAGAGAGAGAGAGAGAGAGAGAGAGAGAGAGAATGATTAAGCAAATTACTGACTTCCTATAATCTTTGAACTATAAAAGAGAGAGAGAGAGAGAGAGAGAGAGAGAGAGAGAGAGAGAGAGAGAGAGAGAGAAGGAAATCTTAAATGGAGGAAAAAAATGAGGAAGACGTAGATTAGGAGGAGGAAGGGGAGGAGGAGGAAGAGGAGGAAGAAGAAGAGGAAAAGGAGGAAAAAGAGAACGAAGAAAGAAGAGGAAAAAGAGGAGGAGGAGGAGGAGGAAGAAGAGGAAAAAGAGGAAGAAGAAGAGGAGGAGGAAGAAGAAGAGGAAAAGGAGGAAAAAGAGAACGAAGAAAGAAGAGAAAAAAGAGGAGGAGGAGGAGGAGGAGGAAGAAGAGGAGGAGGAGGAGGAAGAGGGAAGACAAACAGAATAAGAAAAACAAGAAAAACGAAAACAAAGAAAAACAAAAATGGGAAAATACAAAGAGAAGGAAAGAAGGAAAAAACAGGAAGAGGAGGAGGAGGAGGAGGAGGAGGAGGAGGAGGAGGAAGAGGAGGAGGAGGAGGAGTCTTCTCTAATATTTGTCTTCCTCTTCTTGGTCTTTGAAGTAACTGACGATATTTTATTCTTCCTTTTTTTTCTTCTTCTTAAAACTGGATAGCAACAAAGACCTCTCTCTCTCTCTCTCTCTCTTCTTTCTCTCTAGTTTTAATCTCTCTCTCTCTCTCTCTCTCTCTCTCTCTCTCTCAATTCTTTTTCTTTTCTCTCTATTTTTTAATCTCTCTCTCTCTCTCTCTCTCTCTCTCTCTCTCTCTCTCTTTCTTTTCTCTCTAGTTTTTAATCTCTCTCTCTCTCT
The DNA here is from genome assembly GCF_024679095.1 of Eriocheir sinensis. Classification (NCBI taxonomy): domain Eukaryota; kingdom Metazoa; phylum Arthropoda; class Malacostraca; order Decapoda; family Varunidae; genus Eriocheir; species Eriocheir sinensis. Next base: position 1,608,810 of record NC_066572.1, read on the forward strand.
CTCTCTCTCTCTCTCTCTCTCTCTCTCTCTCTCTCTCTCTCTCTCAAGCATACATCTAAACTACTACAATGGCGCAAGAACACACACACACACACACACACACAAACACACACACACACACACAAACACACACACACACACTCTCAATTTAAGGTTATGCAAGGCTCATTTATTTACAATTATCATTATGGTGACCCAGAGAGGAGGGAGGAGGAGGAGGAGGAGGAGGAGGAGGTGGTGTGATGCAATGAAAGATATGTAGGAAGAACTGTTAGAAGAAGAAGAAGAAGAAGAAGAAGAAGAAGAAGAAGGAGGAGGAGGAGGAGGAGAAGAAGGGGGAGGAGGAGGAGGAGGAGGAAAACTATAAAACTATAAAAAAGAAGAAAAACGAAAAGAAAAAGAAGATGAGGAGAGGAAGAGGAGGAGGAGGAGGAGGAGGAGGAGGAAGAGGAGGAGGAGAAGAAGAAAAAAGAAGAAAAAGTAAAAGAAAACAAGAACTAGAATGAGAAGAAGAAGACGAAGAAGAAGAAGAAGAAGAAGAAGAGGAGGAGGAGAAGAAGAAGAGGAGGAGGAGAAGAAGAGGAGGAGGAGGAGGAGGAGTGCTAATTCTACCTTGTTCTCAATCAGGAGGTATAAGAGGTTGAAGAAGGAGGAGGAGGAGGAGGAGGAGGAGGAGGAGGGGACGGCACTACCTTGCTCCCAATCACAGTTAAAACAGGTGTGTGTGTGTGTGTGTGTGTGTGTGTGTGTGTGTGTGTGTGTGTGTGTGGACGCGCATCGCTGTGTGTGCGTTGTGTGTGAAGGTCGTGTGTGTGTGTGTGTGTGTGTGTGTGTGTGTGTGTGTGTGTGATCACGTTCAAAGAGATAAACAAAACAAACACATATCCTTTTTCTCCCTCCTTCTCTTCCTTCCTTTCTTTCCTTCTTTCTTTCCTTCATTCCTTTTCCTTCCATCCATTTTGCAGCATTTCTCTGTGTTTTTCATTCTCCCTTCCCTTCCCTTCTTTCTTTATTAATGTTAACCTCCATTTTCCTCCTCTTCTAAGCCTTCTACCGCCTCCAGATGATAAGATAAGGGAGAGAGAGGCTTAAAGATACCATTAGGGCGTTTCTAGAAGCTATTGATATTACTGAAGAGAACTTAGGGAGAGAAAAGTTAAAATAAAATTAATTATATAGTTGTGGTGATTTCAACAAAGGGAGAGATACCGATCCAAAACTTAATTTCAACCTATTATTTGAACCCTTAATATCGCTTTTAGCTGATAAGATACGGGAGTGAAAGCCTCGAGGATAGCAATAGAACGTTTGGCAAAGCTATTTATATATCTTTAAGCGTTTCTAGAAGCTATTTATATTACTGTAGAGAACTTAAGGAGAGAAAAGTTGAAATAAAATGAATTGTATAGTTGTGGTGATTTCAACGAAGGGAGAGATACCGATCCAAGCCTTATTTTCAACCAATTATTTCTACCGTTAATATCTCTTTTAACTGATAAGATACGAGAGTGAAAGCCTCGAAGATAACAATAGAACGTTTAACAAAGCTATTTATATATCTTTAAGCCTTCTAAGGATAAAATTATTGCAAAAAACAAAAATATATAACGTGGAGATTTCAATGCGGGGACAGATACCAATCCAAGCCAATATGTTTTTAAACTTACTCTATATATTTCTATCATTTCTAAGGCTGTTTCCTCCCTAAGCTTGTAAGTAAGGGCTATCAAAGGCTTATAGATACATTAAGGGCGTGTATCTAAGGCTTTCAGTAAAGGGAAATAGCTCTTAATGAGGAAAAAGGAGAAAATATGAAAAAGTGGAGATTTCAACGACGGGAGAGATAGCGATCCAACTCGATATTTTCAATCCTACCCTTTCTCCTATTTCTAAGGCTATTTCTTACCTAAGCTTGTGAGTAAAGGCTATCAAAGGCTTATAGATATCTGAAGGGTGTGTATCTAAGGCTTTCAGTATAGGGAAATAGCCTTAAAATGAAGAAAAAGAAAAAAAATATAGTGGTAACTTCAACGGAGGGACAGATAGTGATCCAACTCGATATTTTCAATCCTACCCTTTCTCCTATTTCTAAGGCCGTTTCTTACCTAAGCTTGTGAGTAAGGGCTGTCAAAGGCTTATAGATGTCTGAAGGGTGTGCATACAAGCCTTTCAGTATAGGGAAATAGCCTTAAAATGAAGAAAAAGAAAAAAAATATAGTGGTAATTTCAACGGAGGGACAGATAGCGATCCAACTCGATATTTTCAATCCTACCCTTTCTCCTATTTCTAAGGCCGTTTCTTACCTAAGCTTGCGAGTAAGGCTGTCAAAGGCTTATAGATATCTGAAGAGTGTGTATCTAAGGCTTTTAGTATAGGGAAATAGCTCTTGATGAGGAAAAAGGATAAAATATGAAAAAGTGGAGATTTCAACGAAGGGAGAAATAGCAATCCAAGTCTATATTTTTCAACCTTGCTCTATCATTTCTAAGGCTTTTACTTTCTCTCTCTCTTTCAAAGGCTTATAGATATCTGAAGGGTGTGTATCTAAGGCTTTCAGATAGGGAAGTCGCCTTAAAATGACGGAAAAAAGAATGAAAAGTAACAAAAAGCGGAAAATATGAGTCGGGAGATTTTGACGAGGCGAGAAGTAGTGATCCAAGAATTTCGAGTCCCATTGTTCTACGTCTTTCCAAACATCCATCAGAAAAACATGGCGGGCCGACCTATTCCCGCACCCAGACGCCTTGGAGAGACCCACACCAAGGCCGCGGAGACCCAGAAAGAGCTAATATTCCTCCCCAGTGAGTGAGATTGAAGAAAAAGACGAAAAGGAAAGAATAAAGAAGAGAAATGTAAGAAATTTGAAGAAAAAGACGAAATGGAGAAATATAAAGATTGGGAAAAGTGAGAAAATTCGATAACTCAAATTTTCAAGACAAATTTTCATCAACTTTGGCTATTTTTTTTTTTTTATTCCAATTCTTCCATTACTCCTCTCTCTCTCTCTCTCTCTCTCTAAGATGAACACTCAGAAAGGGAATTTTCCTACTTGAAAATAAGGAACGTTTCTCTATCCCCACCCTTCTCTCTCTCTCTCTCTCTTTCTCTCTCTCTCTCTCTCTCTCTCTCTCTCTCTCTCTCTCTCTCACTTTCTTTTCTACTCTTTTCCTTCTCCTTCTCAGTTAATTTTATTCCTCTTCTTATTTCTTTCCTCCTCCTCCTCCTCTTCCTCCTCCTCCTCCTCCATACGTCAAAAGGAAGGAAAGACGTATGTTGGAGAGAGTTTGGACATGTGGAAATTGATGTTGAGTAAAGAAAAAACAGGAAATAATGAGAAAATGGAAGATAAAATGAAGACAAGAAGAAGGGACATCCAGGCTCTATCACAAGGAAGGAAGGGTTCTGGAAATGACTCGGGGATGTTTGTGAAAAAAGAAAAACACTGGAATTGATGTGGAATTAAAACAAAACAGGAAATAATGAGAAACTGGAAGAAATAATGAAGAAAAGAAGAAGAAACAGAGGAAATGCTGGCTTTCTCACAAGGAAGGAAGGGTTCTGGAAATGACTCGGAGATGTTTGTGAAAAAATAAAAAATACTGGAATTGATGTGGAATTAAAACAAAACAGGAAATAATGAGAAACTGGAAGAAATAATGAAGAAAAGAAGAAGAAAGAGAGGAAATGCTGGCTATCTCACAAGAAAGGAAGAACGCTGGAAATTGATTTGACATGGACAGAAGAAGGGGAAATCCCGAGAATATATGTTGGGTTTCCACGGAGCTAAATCAACACAAGATCACTCGGAAAAAATGGGTTATATGTAAAGAAATGAAGATAACCAGATGACCACGCCTTCCAGAACAGGTCAATTCTACTTCTGGGACTTTGATGTTTGTTAGAAGTTTTGTGTTTCCACGGAGCTAAATCAACATAACAAGATCACTCGAAAAAATGTTATATGTAAAGAAATGAAGATAACCAGATGACCACGCCTTCCAGAACAGGTCAATTCTACTTCTGGGACTTTGATGTTTGTTAGAAGTGTTGTGTTTCCACGGAGCTAAGTCAACATAGTACAAGATCACTCGAAAAAAATGGGTTATATGTAAAGAAATGAATGTAACCAGATGATCACGCCTTCCAGAACAGGTCAATTCTACTTCTGGGACTTTGATGTTTGTTAGAAGTGTTGTGTTTCCACGGAGCTAAGTCAACATAGTACAAGATCACTCGAAAAAAATGGGTTATATGTAAAGAAATGAAGATAACCAGATGACCACGCCTTCCAGAACAGGTCAATTCTACTTCTGGGACTTTGATGTTTGTTAGAAGTGTTGTGTTTCCACGGAGCTAAATCAACATAACAAGATCACTCGAAAAAAAGGGTTTATATGTAAAGAAATGAAGATAACCAGATGACCACGCCTTCCAGAACAGGGCAATTCTACTTCTGGGACTTAGATGTTTGTTAGAAGTATTGGGTTTCCACGGAGCTAGGTCAACATAGTACAAGATCACTCGAAAAAATGTTATATGTAAAGAAATGAAGATAACCAGATGACCACGCCTTCCAGAACAGGTCAACTCTACTTCTGGGACTTTGATGTTTGTTAGAAGTATTGTGTTTCCACGGAGCTAGGTCAACATAAAATGTTATATGTAAAGAAATGAAGTTAACCAGATGACCACGCCTTCCAGAACAGGGCAATTCTACTTCTGGGACTTAGATGTTTGTTAGAAGTGTTGTGTTTCCACGGAGCTAGGTCAACATAGTACAAGATCACTCGAAAAATAGTTATATGTAAAGAAAGGAAGATAACCAGATGACCACGCCTTCCAGAACAGGGCAATTCTACTTCTGGGACTTAGATGTTTGTTAGAAGTGTTGTGTTTCCACGGAGCTAAATCAACATAGCAAGATCACTCGAAAAATAGTTATATGTAAAGAAATGAAGTTAACCAGATGACCACGCCTTCCAGAACAGGTCAATTCTACTTCTGGGACTTTGATGTTTGTTAGAAGTGTTGTGTTTCCACGGAGCTAAATCAACATAACAAGATCACTCGAAAAAATGTTATATGTAAAGAAATGAAGATAACCAGATGACCACGCCTTCCAGAACAGGTCAATTCTACTTCTGGGACTTTGATGTTTGTTAGAAGTGTTGTGTTTCCACGGAGCTAAATCAACACAAGATCATTCGGAAAAAAAGTTATATGTAAAGAAATGAAGATAACCAGATGACCACGCCTTCCAGAACAGGGCAATTCTACTTCTGGGACTTAGATGTTTGTTAGAAGTGTTGTGTTTCCACGGAGCTAAGTCAACATAACAAGATCACTCGAAAAAAATGGGTTATATGTAAAGAAATGAAGATAACCAGATGACCACGCCTTCCAGAACAGGGCAATTCTACTTCTGGGACTTAGATGTTTGTTAGAAGTGTTGTGTTTCCACGGAGCTAGGTCAACATAGTACAAGATCACTCGAAAAATAGTTATATGTAAAGAAAGGAAGATAACCAGATGACCACGCCTTCCAGAACAGGGCAATTCTACTTCTGGGACTTTGATGTTTGTTAGAAGTGTTGGGTTTTCAAGGAACAACATTGAGACATTACAGATTCAGTGGGAAAAAGTTAAATAAAGAGAAATCAATTAACCAAGAAAACCAAGCCTTCAAAATCGTATCGGAAAAGTTAACTCAGATTCGGACAACATTCTGGTACTGTGCTATACAATCTGGTACAGTTTAGTCATCATCCAGTACGCGAAGTTGAAAGATTCGGTACACTTTGGCTTCATTTGGTACATTCTGGTGCACATATAAAAACCGATGGCAACCCTACAGACCTCAGTCACTCGGCGGCGGTCAGAGGGAGAGGACGCACATCTTTGCTCCTGCCCAATCTAAGCCCACTACCACCAGCCCGCGCCCACCCCGCAAGCCCGAAGTGACTGAAAAAGGGAATATCTGCCCGTGGGAATACCCGTAGGAGGTGGATAGCCCTTAGGAGTATTAACGAGGAATATTACCGAAGAAAGAGAAAGAAAAAGGGAAAAAAAGTAAGAAATATCGGTTTTGTTAATTTGTTTACGATTTTTTTAATATTTTTTTTAAAGTGAAGAAGAAAAGTTTAAAGGAAAAATATATTACCGTTGTTTTTGTTAAGGAAAGGAAGGTAAGTGTGTGTGTGTGTGTGTGTACCTGGGCTGCACATGACTTTCCCTAGGGGACAAACACAAACAAACACACACACACACACACACACACACACACACACACACACACACACACGTAATTGCTGAGTATTTGAAGTCATTGTGTGTTATTTTCCCCTTCAGTAGTAATGGTAGTAGTAGAAGTAGTAGTAGTAGTAGTAGTAGTAGTAGAAGTAGTAGAAGTAGTAGTAGTAGTAGTAAAATCTATCGTCAATTACTGGAGTCTTAAAAGAACTTCTACTATTACTACTATTACTACTACTATTACTACTACTACTACTATTACTACTACTAC
>NC_066572.1:1637830-1642830 GCF_024679095.1 Eriocheir sinensis
TAGTATGTAAATAGTATGTAGATAGTATGAACCATTGCGTGAACTTGGCAAGACTTTCCCATATTATAAAAAGTCCCGAGTGTGTGTTCCTTTAACTATACTGGGATAACCTGGGATATTTTGGTCTCTCCTGGCGTAGAATAAATAGTATGTAAATAGTATGTAGATAGTATGAACCATTGCGTGAACTTGGCAAGACTTTCCCATATTATAAAAAGTCCCGAGAGTGTGTTCCTTTGGCTATACTGGGATAACCCGGGATATTTTAGTCTCTCCTGGCGTAGAATAAATAGTATGCAAATAGTATGTAGATAGTATGAACCATTGTGTGAACTTGGCAAGACTTTCCCATATTATAAAAAGTCCCGAGAGTGTGTTCCTTTGGCTATACTGGGATAACCCGGGATATTTTAGTCTCTCCTGGCGTAGAATAAATAGTATGTAAATAGTATGTAAATAGTATGTGTTTAACTGTTGTACTATCTATGAGACCATATCCCATTTCATATTTTTTGGGTTCATTTCATTTTCTTCTTCTGTGTCTTCCTCCTCCTCCTCCTCCTCCTCCTCCTCCTCCTCCTCCTGGAGATATATTAAATTTCAAGTCGTAGAATGTTACTTTTTCTTGTTGTTGTTTTTTCCAGGGCATGAAAATAATAATAATAACAATGAAAATAGAATTAAGTATAAGTATTAAGTATCAGGCCTGTACTTACCTCAACCTCCTGTAGTGTTTGTGTCCATCGGTACTTTTCAAGGTCCGCTCCGTTCCCCGCGTTGGGTTTAATCTTTCCTTTATTCTGCTCGTCGTCGTCCTTCTCCTCCTCCTCCTCCTCCTCCTTCTTCTTCTCAATCTCTCCTTCCTTCTTCTCTTTAACATCTTCCTCCTTTGTGGACGTGTCTGGCGCTGCTGTCGTGTCCTGAGAAAGAAAAAATCGCTGTATTAAACAAAAAACATTTAGAAAAGAATATAGCAAAAAAACAGTTCCGAACACACACACACACACACACACAAACGCACGCACATACCTTCAAAAGCTTCCTCTCCAGCTCCTTCGCCTCCTCCTCCGTCAACTCCTTAATCTTTGGCTCCTCCGCTCCTCCCTTCCTCTTCCTCTCCTCCTCCTCCTCCTCCTCCTTCTTCTTCCTCAACCTCTCCTGCTTCCTCCTCTCTCTCTCCTCATTCTCTGCTTTCTTTTTGTCATGTTCGGCAAATGCGAGTTTTTGGTATTTCTTGAATTTTTCCAGGACCATCTGTAAGGAGGAGAGGAGGAGGAGGAGGAGGAGGAGGAGGAGAAGAGGAAGAGGAACAGAAAGAGAATATATGAGAAAGAGGAGGAGGAGAAGGAGGAAGGAAGGAAGGAAGGAAGGAAGGAATGTGGGGATCGGTGGAAGGTGGTTGAGAGATCGGTAGAAGTGGATGGAAAGTAAGCGGAACGGTAGGTGGTTAGAGGTGGAGGGAGGTTCAGCGGAAGAGTGGAAAGGGAGGGAGAGAAAAATAGATTAGTCCACGATCAAAAAAATATATACATGCTTTTAATACATAGAATCATACATAAATATATACACTAAATAATGTTAATATTTTTTCTCTCTACTGTTTAATTATTTCCTTCATTCTTTCTCTTTATTTAACTTTCTTTATCTATCTTTATCTTTTCCTTCTGTCTCTCTTCCTCCTCCTCTCATCTCCTCTTCTTCATCCTCTTTCTGCCTGTCCTTCATCTTCCTTCTATTCTCTATCTCCTATCTTCTTCTCTGTCTATCTATCCCTCCTCCTCCTCCTCCCATCTCCGTCCTCACCTTCTCGCTGGTCTCCTTGGGCGCCCCAGTGTAGAAGTCCGTCTTTCTGGCCATGAAGCTGAAGAAGGTGTCCAGGAGCTGTGACGATGATAGGGAGATGACGAGAGGTGAGCAGGTTGGTGAAGAAGGGTTATGATTAGATTTGTGACCCTCTCTTCTCTTCCCCTGAGGCTATGTATGTGGTTAGGTTAGGTAAGGTTAGGTGTCCAGGAGCTGTGACGATAGGCAAGGTTAGGTTAGGTTAGGTGCCCAGGAGCTGTGATGATAGGCAAGGTTAGGTTAGGTTAGGTGCCCAGGAGCTGTGATGATAGGCAAGGCAAGGTTAGGTTAGGTAAGGTTAGGTTAGGTTAGGTTAGGTTAGGTAAGGAGCTGTGACGATAGGCAAGGTAAGGTAAGGTTAGGTTAGGTAAGGTTCCCAGGAGTTGTGACCATAGGCAAGGTAAGGTAAGGTAAGGTTAGGTTAGGTTAGGTTAGGTTAGGTTAGGTTAGGTTAGGTGTCCAGGAGCTGTGACGGTAGGCAAGGTAAGGTAAGGTTAGGTTAGGTTAGGTTAGGTGTCCAGGAGCTGTGACGATAGGCAAGGTAAGGTAAGGTTAGGTTAGGTAAGGTTCCCAGGAGTTGTGACCATAGGCAAGGTAAGGTAAGGTAAGGTTAGGTTAGGTTAGGTTAGGTTAGGTTAGGTGTCCAGGAGCTGTGACGGTAGGCAAGGTTAGGTTAGGTAAGGTTAGGTTAGGTTAGGTAAGGAGCTGTGACGATAGGCAAGGTAAGGTAAGGTTAGGTTAGGTAAGGTTCCCAGGAGTTGTGACCATAGGCAAGGTAAGGTAAGGTTAGGTAAGGTTAGGTGTCCAGGAGCTGTGACGATAGGTATGTTTGTGGGTCGGTGTGAGTGTTTGTGATCTTGTACATACATGTAAGTCTGTGTGCTGGTCTGCGTATGTGAAGAGGGTCTGTGTAAATCTGTGTGTGTGATCCGTGTATTGATGTCAGGCATTGGAGTGTAACTGTTTGCGATGAACCTACTACCCGCCTTGGTGTTGATGTCTTGTACCCTATCAATGCGTCTGTGTGTGTGTGATCTGTGTTGTGATGTCAGGCGATGGAGTGTAACTGTTTGCGATGAACCTACTAGCTGCCTTGGTGTTGATGTGTTGTAGTCTATCAATCTATCGTGGAGCAGCATCCCAGTGTTGGTCTCACAAGTGTGCCATAAGCTATGTGTTTAGTGTCAGGTGTGCTGTTATGTAATTCTAAGGGTCAGGTGTGCTGTTATGTAATTCTAAGGGTCAGGTGTGCTGTTATGGAATTCTAAGGGTCAGGTGTGCTGTTATGTAATTCTAAGGGTCAGGTGTGCTGTTATGTAATTCTAAGGGTCAGGTGTGCTGTTATGTAATTCTAAGGGTCAGGTGTGCTGTTATGGAATTCTAAGGGTCAGGTGTGCTGTTATGTAATTCTAAGGGTCAGGTGTGCTGTTATGTAATTCTAAGGGTCAGGTGTGCTGTTATGTAATTCTAAGGGTCAGGTGTGCTGTTATGGAATTCTAAGGGTCAGGTGTGCTGTTATGTAATTCTAAGGGTCAGGTGTGCTGTTATGGAATTCTAAGGGTCAGGTGTGCTGTTATGTAATTCTAAGGGTCAGGTGTGCTGTTATGTAATTCTAAGGGTCAGGTGTGCTGTTGTGTAATTCTAAGGGTCAGGTGTGCTGTTATGTAATTCTAAGGGTCAGGTGTGCAGTTATGTAATTCTAAGGGTCAGGTGTGCTGTTATGTAATTCTAAGGGTCAGGTGTGCTGTTATGTAATTCTAAGGGTCAGGTGTGCAGTTATGTAATTCTAAGGGTCAGGTGTGCTGTTATGTAATTCTAAGGGTTGAATTCTTACTTCTGGACAAAATATGCTAATGTTTGTTATGGAGGAATTTGTTTTCCAGAAATCACTCACTGACCCACTGCAGCCCATCACCACCAGCCCGGCACTGCATGTTTCTGCCACAGTGCCACACCACCACATGACATAAACCCAACATCTCACCAAACGAGGGAGCCATGCCAACATCAATCCCCTTACTAGACAGGCTTTGTTCCCCTTCACCCCCTTGCTATTTTCCAGAGGTCATTTGTCACTGCACTGCATTCAGGGACGACAAGAGAATCCATGTTGTAAGGATTAACTTCGTCACACGCTAAAGCCACGGGGTTGCCTTGGCCCAGGGGCGGCACGGGGGGGACGGGGGAGGAGTTCTTTGTCTCACGCCGGAACAAATATACCGACCTCCCACGTGATAATTGCAGATAATAGAGCTTAGTTAATAAATATGGACGCTTATATCGCCTCCACGGCCTTAAATAAGCGTAAATAAGCGTAAAATACGAGTTCCGTGTCCGCGGCAGAGTGACATGTCCCATACCTGTCCCAATCCCCACCTCCACCCACCCCCACATTTCCCCCTATTTCCCCCATTTAAACCCATTTCCACCCACCTCAATGACGCCGCCCGTGTGCTGCTGGGCCATAGCTAGCAGCATGCCGTCGAATTTCTCCTCGCCGTCCGCCATTATGGGAGAAAAAGGGAAAAAGGATGAAAATTTGAGAGCTTGACCGCCGCCTCCTTGCCCGCCACTGAAGGTAAACAAACACTGTGTCTCCCACGTGACTTGTTTCATGGGGGTTATTTGATGTATTTTAACTATTAGATCCCTTTTTCCTTTAATTTCAAGTGTATTTTGATGTTTATTTCATTATATTTGTGTTTTTTTAATGTTTCCCTGTTATCGAATGCGTGACTCATATGTTTGTGTAAATTCATATATACATCTCTATCTCAACGGCCATTATTATAGATTAGCAGTGTTATGTTTGAAAAGATTGCCTGGTATTTGTTTTGTGCTGTTTATTATGTTTTTACATATATTTTTATCGATTATGTGACCCGTATATATTTCCTCTCATCTCGAATGTTCCCCAAATATTTCAAATCATCCTTTTCTGTCGTAATGGCCTTGAATTTAAATATCCACCTCATAATTACTCTTTTAAGCTCATTTCCTTAACTAAAATGGGTCAGATAATGTCGGGAAACAAAATTAAGTAAAAATTCAGCTTTGTCATAATTCCCTGCATGTTCTCACTCTCATACGCATATTATCTGATTATTTGGTTTTTCTTAATTAATATTCAAAGTTAAAATTATCTAAAATAAGTGTAG
>NC_066572.1:1647830-1650330 GCF_024679095.1 Eriocheir sinensis
CACACACACATACACATACATGAAAAGGGGGTATAAGATTTGACACACACACACACAAGCGCACATAAGGAGACACACACACACACATGCACACAGGTCAAAGGTCACAGGTCACACACACAGGTCACAGGTCAAAGGTCACACTCACCAGAAGCTTGGTCACCAGGTCCCGCGAATCGTTGCAGAAGCCCGGTGGAAACTCATATTCAAGTTTCTGAATCTTCTGGTAGATGAAATACTCGCTCCTGCCGGGGAGGAGGAGGAGGAAGAGGAGGAGGAGGAAGAGGAGGAGGAGGAGGAGGAGGAGGAAGAGGAGGAGGAGGAGGAGGGAAGGTAGAGAGAGAGGAAGATTTTTATTAGTATTTCTGTTTACTATTTCAGTGTGTATTTTCATCCCCAGGTCTGCCCATCCCTTCCCAGCCATTCCCCATCCCTTCCCATCCCTTCCCATCCTTTCCCAGCCTTCCCATCCCTTCCCTTCTCTTCCCATCCCTCCCCATCCTTTCCCATCCCTTCCCATCTCTCCCCATTCCTCCCACTACCACCAGGGTCATGAAACTACCCCTGGAAATGCCCACAACTCCTACGAAAGCCTTATCAAATATGTGTTTTTAGGTTCATGGTACAGAGGAAGGGTCACACTACCACCAGGGCCATAAAACTACCCCTGGAAATGCCCACAACACCCACGAAAGCCTTGTCAAATATGTGTTTTTAGGTTCACGGTACAGAGGAAGGGTCACACTACCACCAGGGTCATAAAACTACCCCTGGAAATGCCCACAACACCCACGAAAGCCTTGTCAAATATGCGTTCTTGGGCGGCAAAATATCTCACAACACAACCCACTCTACAATAACACCCAGCATGCCTAGACCCATTCCCCCATCTCTGGCAACCCCCCCCTCCCCCCCCCCCCCTTACTTTGATCTGAAGGGGGGCAGCCCGGACACCATTTGGTAGAGAATACACCCGAGGGCCCAGATGTCCGCCATTGGGCCGCACGGTTTTCCGCTCAGAAGCTCGGGCGAAACGTACTGCGCTGTGCCGACGAAACTGCTCTTGCGGCCGCCTCCTCCTCCTCCTCCTCCTCTGGCCGGCTCCTCTGGTCCTGTGGCGGAGGAGGAGGAGGAGGAGGAGGAGGTGGAGGAGAGGAAGGAGAGAGGGAAAGATGTAAAATTTGAGGATGACACAAAACAAGATATCAATAGCTGACCACCACTACTACTACTACTACTACTACTACTACTACTACTACTACTACTACCACTACTACTACTACTACTACTACTAATATGCTTACCGGTTGCCTCTTCCACTTCCTCGGCGGACAGGATCTTGGCGCAACCGAAGTCTGTAATTTTGATGTGCATTTGTTCGTCAAGCAAGATGTTCTCTGGTTTCAAGTCCCTGCAGGAGGAGGAGGAGGAGGAGGAGGAGGAGGAGGAGGAGGAGGACGAGGAGGAGGAGGAGGAGGAGGAGAGGGAGAGAAGATTAATGGTTGGTTAGTAAGGTTTTATATTTTGTCTGATTTTCCTGTTTTGTTTTTTATCTTCCTCCTCCTCCTCCTCCTCTTCTTCTTCTTCCTCTTCCTCTAATCTTCCTATTCTTCTTCTCTTTCTTTATTCTCTCTCTCTCTCTCTCTCTCTCTCTCTCTCTCTCTCTCTCTCTCTCTCTCTCTCTTCCATCTCCTCTTCCTCCAAATATTTCTTCTTCTTCTTCCTCCTCCTCCTTCTCCTCCTCTTTTTCCTTCTCCTCCTCCTCCTCCTCCTCCTCCTCCTCCTCCTTCTTCTCCTTCTAATCCTCCTTCTGCTCCTCCCCTCCTCCTCCTCCTCCTCCTTCCTTCCTCTTTCTAATCAATTTTACGAAACACAAAACTTTTCAAAATAACTCCTGCATCCCAACCTCCTCCTCCTCTCCTCCTCCTCCTCCTCCTCCTCCTACCTGTGAATGATGCTTAGGGAGTGCAGGTGTTCCAGGGCGCGCACCATCTCGGCAGCGTAGAAGCGGGCACCCTCGCGGTCAAAATTGCCAACCCGCTGAATGAGGTTGAGAAGCTCGCCATTTTTGCAATAGGTCATCACGAAATCTGGTGGCGGTGGTGGTGGTGGTGGTGGTGGTTAAGGAAGGCTTGGTTGTGTGGTTGACTAGGTTAGGTTAGGTTAGGTTTGCATACAACTCCCATGAAAGCCTTGTCAAATGTGCTGTTTTAGGTTCATGGTACAGAGGAAGGGTCACACTACCACCAGGGTCATGAAACTACCCCTGGAAATACCCACAACACCCACGAAAGCCTTATCAAATATGTGTTTCTAAGCTTCACGGTACAGAGGCAGGGTCACACTACCACCAGGGCCATAAAACTACCCCTGGAAATGCCCACAACACCCACGAAAGCCTTGTCAAATATGTGTTTCTTAGCTTAACGGTACAGAGGAAGGGTCACACTACCACCAGGGCCATAAAACTACTCCTGGAAATGCCCACAACACCCACGAA
>NC_066572.1:1652830-1672830 GCF_024679095.1 Eriocheir sinensis
TTAAGATTTAATGTACTGAATCACTACCAATATTTACAGTACAAACTTGTGTACCAGAAACTATTAACCAAGACTTTGATAATGTAATCCCAAAAGTAACCTCCATTAAGATTACAGGAAGGATTGAAAATTTCCTACATATGTACCGTGGACTTAATATTTAATGTGTTGAATTACTACTGATATTTACGGTACAAACTTGTGTACCAGAAACTATTAACTAAGACTTTGATAATGTAATCTCAAAAGTAACCTCCATTAAGATTACAGGAAGGGCTGAAAATTTCCTAAATATGTACCGTGGACTTAATATTTAATGTGTTGAATTACTGCCGATATTTACAGTACAAACTTGTGTACCAGAAACTATTAACTAAGACTTTGATAACGTAATCCCAAAAGTAACCACCATTAAGATTACAGGAAGGGCTGAAAATTTCCTAAATATGTACCGTGGACTTAATATTTAATGTGTTGAATTACTGCCGATATTTACAGTACAAACTTGTGTACCAGAAACTATTAACTAAGACTTTGATAATGTAATCCCAAAACTAACCACCATTAAGATTACCGGAAGGGCTGAAAATTTCCTACATATGTACTGTGGAACTTAATATTTAATGTGTTGAATTATTACTGATATTTACGGTACAAACTTGTGTACCAGAAACTATTACCTAAAACTTTGATAATGTAATCCCAAAAGTAACCACCATTAAGATTACCGGAAGGACTGAAAATTTCCTACATATGTACCGTGGACTTAATATTTAATGTGTTGAATTACTACTGATATTTACGGTACAAACTTGTGTACCAGAAACTATTACCTAAGACTTTGATAATGTAATCCCAAAACTAACCACCATTAAGATTACAGGAAGGATTGAAAATTTCCTACATATGTACCGTGGACTTAATATTTAATGTATTGAATCACTGCCAATATTTACAGTACAAACTTGTGTACCAGAAACTATTACCTAAGACTTTGATAATGTAATCCCAAAAGTAACCTCCATTAAGATTACAGGAAGGGCTGAAAATTTCCTTCATATGTACCGTGGAACTAAATATTTAATGTGTTGAATTACTGCCAATATTTACAGTACAAACTTGTGTACCAGAAACTATTAACTAAGACTTTGATAATGTAATCCCAAAAGTAACCACCATTGAGATTACATTTTTGATGCATTTAATTATGACTACTTTAAAAAAATGTGGGATATTGATTGTGATTACTTGAAAAACTGTCATCGATTGTGATTGTGATTACAGATTATGTTTACACCAGGTCTGATGAGCATACACTATAAGCTCATTTTAACTTATTTCAAAATGTACACACACACACACACACACACATGTATATACACACACACACACAGTAATACACACATAGACAAGAAAACACAACCAAACACACACAAAGGTACACATAGGACAGGTATACATGACACACACACACACACACACACACAGTAATACACACATAGACAAGAAAACACACAACCAAACACACACAAAGGTACACATAGGACAGGTATACATGACACACACACACACACACACACACACACACACACACATGGTAATACACAAATAGACAAGAAAACACACATAAAGATACACATAGGAGAGGTACACATGACACACACACACACACACACACACACACACACACACGGTAATACACAAATACACAAGAAAACACACATAAAGATACACATAGGAGAGGTACACATGACACACACACACACACACACACACACACACACACACACACACACACACACACACACACACACTCACCTGGCCCCATTGTACTGAGTGTCCAAAAAATTGTTCTCTCCTTCCATCATTATAAGAACATAGTAATCTGCAATAACAAGCAAAAGCAACAATAACAGCAATAATAATAATAATAATAATAATAATAATAGCAAATTAATTATATCCTTTTATGTGTCTAGCGAAAATTAAAGAAAATGCTTATAAAAGAAGAATTTAGCGGAGATATCTAATTAAGCAGAGAGAGAGAGAGAGAGAGAGAGAGAGAGAGAGAGAGAGAGAGAGAGAGAGAGAGAGAGTGAATGTGATAGGCAGCAAAGGTCAAGAGAGACATAGAGAGAGAGAGAGAGAGAGAGAGAGAGAGAGAGAGAGAGAGAGAGAGAGAGAGAGAGAGAGAGAGAGAGAGAGAGAGAGAGAGACTGTCTATCTATCTATCTATCTATCTAAAGACTCTTAGGATATATATCTAATTAAGTTTAATGTATGATTATTAATAACTTATACAATTTAATGTTTCTGTAATTAAATGATTATTAGCAATATTAATTCTCTCTCTCTCTCTCTCTCTCTCTCTCTCACACACACAGAGAGAGAGAGAGAGAGAGAGAGAGAGAGAGAGATTTACATAGATTTACATAGAAAATCAGACCACACAGACCCCATGGTCCAGACTTGGTGGTCTGTCCTTAAACCTAAGTGATTTTACATTAATCAGAAGACTCCAAAACGTTGCATTTCTACTCTAGTTGATATTAAGTTGAAGGAAGTGACGGTCGAGCTTATTTTTGAAGGAGTCAATCGTGTTACACTGGACCACTGATGGTGGAAGCTTATTCCATTCTCGCACTACAACGTTGGTGAAGAAAAATTTGGTGCAATCTGAATTTACTTGTCTACATCTGAGTTTTAAGCCATTGTTCCTCGTGAGCAGACTGTCATCGATCATAAACAATGTTGATCTGTCTACATTCGTGAAACCATTAAGTATTTTAAAACATTCGATCAATTTTCCTCGGAGGCGACGTTTCTCAAGAGAGAACATGTTAAGGATAGAAAGCCTTTCTTCGTAGGATTTGTTGCGCAAGGAAGGGATCATTTTCGTCTGACGCTGAACACCTTCT
This sequence comes from Eriocheir sinensis, assembly GCF_024679095.1. NCBI lineage: Eukaryota > Metazoa > Arthropoda > Malacostraca > Decapoda > Varunidae > Eriocheir > Eriocheir sinensis. Next base: position 1,655,749 of record NC_066572.1, read on the forward strand.
AATTTAGCAATATCCTTTGCATGGTGGGGGACCAAAACTGTACCGCATATTCCAAGTGGGTCTGACTAAACTGTTGTAGAGCGGAGTATTACATCTTTATTCTTGAATACAAAGTTTCTTTTAATGAAGCCCAACATTCTGTTCGCTTTATTTGCTGCATCGATGCATTGCTGTGAGAATTTGAGGTTTGACGCGATTTTGACCCCCAAGTCTTTGACGCATTGAACGCTTTTGAGTTTAACGCCACGCATTTCGTATTCGAACTTCTTATTCCTCGTTCCAACTTGAAGGACCTGGCACTTGTCTACGTTAAAGGGCATCTCCCATCTATCCGACCAAGCTGAAATTTTGTGCAAATCCTCTTGGAGGCTTTGCCTGTCTTCGTCAGTGAGAACCGAGTTACCAATCTTTGTGTCGTCTGCAAATTTACTAATGCGGTTATTGAGTCCAACATCCACGTCGTTGATGTAAATAATGAAGAGCACTGGGCCAAGGAGCGAGCCCTTAGGGACGCCACTAGTGACAGGCTCCCACTCTGAGTTAAATCAGTAGATCACTACTCTTTGTTGTCTGTTGCTCAAACTATTCGATTTCCTTTGGTTTAATTGACCGTCAATACCTATTTGCTTTAATTTGTAAAGTAATTTATGATGCGGACTTTATCAAACGCTTTCTGAAATCAAGATAGACTACGCCCAGTGATTTGGTTATGTCATAAACAGTGAAGAGGTCGTTATAAAAGGTTAATAGGTTTGATAGGCAGGATCTTTTGTTTCGGAAGCCATGTTGTGAGTCCCCAATCAATGAGTGGCTTTCAAGGTAACTCACAATTTTGTCTCTAATTATGCCCTCAAGTAGCTTACCTACAACCGGGTTAGACTAATGGGCCTGTAATTACCTGGTACTTTTTGTCTCCTTTCTTGAAAATCGGTGTCACGTTAGCCTTTTTCCAATCTGAAGGGACGATGCCTTGTCGCAAGGACATATTGAATACGGTTGTGAGGGAGGAGAGTATTTCGCTCTTCGTTTCTTTCAGCAGAGTTGGATATACTTTGTCAGGTCCAGGACTTTTATTTGTTTTAAGTGAATGGAGAGCTTTAAGGACTTCATCGGTTGTTATTTCAAAATTAGGCAATGCATGCTCGAGATTTACAATAGTACTGGTGTTGGTGGTAGCGAGAGGAAGACTGTTAGTATTAAACACCGAGGAAAAGTAATTGTTTAAGAGGTTTGCAATGTGTTGGCTGTCAGTCACTAGTGCACCGTCGCTGTTTGTTAAAGGTCCAATACCACTTTTGATCGCCTTTCTGTTGTTTATATAACTGAAGAAAGATTTCGGGTTATTTTTACAGTTGGCTGCAATATTTTCTTCATGTCTACGCTTTGCCTGACCTACTAGTCTTTTTACTCGTCGCCTTGCATCATTATAGAGTCTAATGTTCTCGGGCGAGAGAGAGACACACACACACACACACACACACACACACACACACACACACAGAGAGAGAGAGAGAGAGAGAGAGAGAGAGAGAGAGAGAGAGAGAGACACACACACACACACACACACACACACACACACAGAGAGAGAGAGAGAGAGAGAGAGAGAGAGAGAGAGAGAGAGAGAGACACACACACACACACACACACAGAGAGAGAGAGAGAGAGAGAGAGAGAGAGAGAGAGAGAGAGAGACACACACACACACACACACACACACACACACACAGAGAGAGAGAGAGAGAGAGAGAGAGAGAGAGAGAGAGAGAGAGAGAGAGAGAGAGAGAGAGAGAGAAACACACACACACACACACACACAGAGAGAGAGAGAGAGAGAGAGAGAGAGAGAGAGAGAGAGAGAGAGAGAGAGAGAGAGAGAGAGAGAGAGAGAAACACACACACACACACACACACACAATAAATAAATAAATAAATAAATATCTCAGACCGTCTTTTTTTTCCTCTTCCTCTTAGACAACTCACACTTCAACGCCTTATTACAGCCGTCCCGTCCTCTCTCTCTTTATGTCCTCTTGTCTACCTCTTCCATGGACACCTCGCCTCTTGTTCCTCTTGATTTCCTTCACCTGCGCGGCGTAAAAACACGGAAAAAAGAGGAAAAGGAAGAGGAATTCGACATCTTCCCCCTCTCTACTACAGCTGACTGACAGACGTACCAACCCTCCCGAGTGTCCACCGTTAATAAAACACCTATTAAACGTACAAGTAAGGCACTAATGAGGTTTTAATTACATGTGTTCTTTTATTTATTTAATTTTAGGTTATTTAGAATGTCTCTCGTGGTGTTTTCAGTGATTAGGTTCAGTATATAAGGTGATTGGGTTGGTATCCCTGACCCGGTGGCCTGGGCAAAAGTACCAACCTTGCCTACATAAACATCTACGGTAAATCTTAACTAAACACTAATTAAATATGCTAGTAAGGCACTAATGAGGTTTTAATTACTTTTATTTAACTATTTATTTGAGTTTAGATTAGTTAGAAAAGCCTCATGTGCTGTATTTAATTCTTATTTTAAGTATATAAGGTGGTTGGGTTGGTAGCCTTGACCCGGTGGCCTGGACATTAGTACCAACCCTGCCTACATAAACATCTACGGTAAATATTGATTAAACACGGATTAATTACGGTAATTAGGCACTAATGATATCTTAATTATTTTTTTCTTCTATTTTTATGATTTTTAGGTTAACTAGGAGGCTGTGTGCTTTGTATTTTTGGATTAATTTAGATACTAGATTAGTTGCTTGGGTTGGTAGAAATGACTCGGTGCCCTGGACAGAATTACCAATCTCAGCTACAAAAACGTCAACGGTAAATATAAACTAAAACCTCATTAAATACGATAATAACACACTAATACGACTTTAATTACTTTTACTCTTGGTTTTAATTTCATTTTAGGTTATTTATAAGGTTAGGTACACTGTATTTTGCTATTAACTTAAGCAAATAATTTGGTTGGGTTGGTAGCCATGACCTGGTGACAGACAAGCGTACCAATCTCGTCTACATAAACATCCTTCGCAAATACTAACAAACTATTGAAATTAACAAATACAACACCATTCTGATACATTTGTAATATAATTTGTACCATATTTCGCATTTCAAGTTAATTTATAGTCATTTAATTCATGTATTTCTCGTGTATTCTTAAATGTCACAGTGGTATAGCGGCTGGCAGGCCTAGCTATAAATCCATGGGCCCAGTTCGAATCCCAGTATGGCCCACTTAGCTGTTGGACCACCACTAAGGCCTGGATGATGAATGTGAACCTGGGGACCCCTGGGGAAGGCACACCGTGGGACCCTGGAGGAGAAAGAGGGAGGAGGAGGAGGAGGAGACGGAGTTGAGCGCTGAGGCCGCGCGCACCTCACCAAATGCCTCAAACTTGATATTTTTCCTCCGTTCTTTTTCTCATGTGTATAATTTCTCTCTCTCTCTCTCTCTATTGTTCCCATCCTTTCTCTCCCTTCCAAACCCTTCTCTCTCTCTCTCTCTCTCTCTCTCTCTCTCTCTCTCTCTCTCTCTCTCTCTCTGGGGGTAGAAACAATAGCAATGTTACTCCTTACATAGTTTATAAAAATACATAATGGCAGTTGTGTTTAAGAGAAGAGGAAGAAGAAGAAGAAGAAGAAGAAGAGTAATAATAATAATAATAATAATAATAATAATAATAATAATAATAATAATAATAATAAAAGAAATATATATGTAAACAGGTCACAATAGATAAACAGATAGATAAATATAGATAAAACTTGATAAAAATAGAAGAGAGAGAGAGAGAGAGAGAGAGAGAGAGAGAGAGAGAGAGAGAGAGAGAGATTGATAAAAATGGAAATAAATAAAAACATTGATAAAACTGGAATAGATAAAATAGATAGATACAAAAAATATGACCTATCTAAAATATATACAAAAATAATAATAATAATAATAATAATAATAATAATAATAATAATAATAATAATAATAATAATAATAAAAATAAGTGTCTAGGTACTTCAAAATGTAGCTAGCTTATGATTAAAAAGTAGTAGTAGTAGTAGTAGTAGTAGTAGTAGTAGTAGTATATAAGATTTAAAAACCACTAATACTGTATAATTTGCACATAATTGTAGTAGTAGTAATAGTAGTAGTAGTAGTAGTAGTAGTAGTAGGAGGAGGAGGAGGAGGAGGAGGAGGAAGAAGAAAATATATTAGCAAGAGAAAGAGCGAGAGAGAGAGAGAGAGAGAGGTCCTAGTTCATTGTGGTGGTGGTGGTTGCTGTGGTCGTGGAGGAGGCGGAGGAGGAGGAGGAGGAAGAGGAGGAGGAAGAGAGGACAGGCTCTTCCTCCTTGTCATTGTCCTTCTCTCCGTCGAAAAACTCATTATCCGGTTCAATTCTGCAAGAGGAAGAGAAACTGTTCAATCTCTCACCTTTTCTTCTCCTTTTTTTAATCTGTGTTGTTTCCTATGTGCATACACACACACACACACACACACACACACACACACACACACACTCTATGTCTCCCTGTTCTGGCACTCCCTCTCTGCACACTCAATCCAGCTGCTCCCAACTCTCTCCCTGTTCTGGCACTCCCTCTCTGCACACTCAATCCTGCTGCTCCCAACTCCCTCCCTGTTCTGGCACTCCCTCTCTGCACACTCAATCCAGCTGCTCCCAACTCTCCCTGTTCTGGCACTCCCTCTCTGCACACTCAATCCTGCTGCTCCCAACTCTCTCCCTGTTCTGGCACTCCCTCTCTGCACACTCAATCCTGCTGCTCCCAACTCCCTCCCTGTTCTGGCACTCCCTCTCTGCACACTCAATCCAGCTGCTCCCAACTCTCCCTGTTCTGGCACTCCCTCTCTGCACACTCAATCCTGCTGCTCCCAACTCCCTCCCTGTTCTGGCACTCCCTCTCTGCACACTCAATCCAGCTGCTCCCAACCTCTTGTCCTCCTCCGAAAGGTGAAGTCGAGTGTCTGGGTCGAGGTCATCCGCTTCCTCCTTCTTGATGTCCATTCCGTCGCGAGGGACATCCTGCATTTGTACACTGAGGGGGGGAAGGAAGGAAGGGACATCAGTGCATTGTAATTATTAAAACTCATCTTTGTCATTTCATCCGAGGTCCGTTTCCACTCTTCTTCCTCCATTCCGCTCTGTCTTCCGCCCAATGCTTGTCCATTCCCATCACTGCCAAGTCTTCCTGTGTACACCTCCACGTTTTCCTAGGTCTGCCAAGTGGTCTCCGTTCTTCCACCTCCAGTCTCTCCCAGCACTGTGTCCTCCCCTGCTCTCCTCACATGTCCAAACCATCGGAGTCTTTCCCTTCTGAGCACTGTTTCCTACCTCCAGTCTCTCCAAAACTTCCTCCTCTCTTTCTACTTCTCTCCCTTCCTTCCTCCTCCTCCCCTCCCCCCTCACCCACCTTGGCGCGTGCTGGACCATTTTGAGGTTGTCGCACACATGTTTGACGATGGCCTCCAGGTACTGCCGCGAGTTACCGTTCTCCTGTCGTGTGATGACCTCCGGGTGCAGGGAGAAGTCCGGGGCGAAGTATTGGAAGTACTCTGGGGTGGGGGAGGGGGAGGATGGGGAGGGGGAGGGGGAGGCTTGTTAGGATTATTGTAAGTTTATGTGGTTATTGTTTCATTATTTTTTTCTTGTTTCGATATTTTTGTTTCTCTCTCTCTCTCTCTCTCTCTCTCTCTCTCTCTCTCTCTCTCTCTCTCTCTCTCTCTCTCTCTCTCTCTCTCTCTCTCTCTCTTCTTCTTCTTCTGTTTTCTTTCTCTTCTTCTCTCTCTCTTCCTTTCTATGTCCTCCTCCTCCTCCTCCTCCTCTCTTCCGTAACACTTTCTCTCTCTTCCCTCTGTTCCTCCTACTCTCTCTCTCTCTCTCTCTCTCTCTCTCTCTCTCTCTCTCTCTCTCTCTCTCTCTCTCTCTCTCTCTCTTCTTCCTACAAACTCTATCATCTCTCTCCCTTCCTCCTCCTCCTCCTCCTCCTCCTCCCTCCACTCACCAGTGTTGTAGGGTATCTCCGTGGGCATGTCAGTGTCCACCAACAACCCCGTTTCGTATGCCCAGCAGCGCGCCACGTTGCGAGGAGTATACCCCCCACCCCCCAGCACCAGGAGGGGCACCCCGAACTTTTTGGTGAAGTTAACGCACTCTCTGAAGGGGAGAAAGAGGAACATCAATATGCGGAAGAGAGATTGGAATGAGTCAAATTGGTAGATCGAAACGGATGAGAGGAGAAAAACATTAAGGAAAAAAGGGGTGAGATGCTGGCTGACTCTTGCATATGGGATTTGGACGGTATAGAGATTATTACTGTTATTTCTGTTACACCAGACACGGGGTAGTTGTAATCTGCAATCGTAATCAATAACAATCAATTACAGTTTTTCAAGGCATTGTAATCAAGTACCCTCTATTTGGATGGCATAGAGATTATTACTGTTATTTCTGTTACACCAGACACGGGGTAGTTGTAATCTGCAATCGTAATCAATAACAATCAATTACAGTTTTTCAAGGCATTGTAATCAAGGACCCTCTATTTGGATGGCATAGAGATTATTACTGTTATTTCTATTACACCAGACGAGGGGTAGTTGTAATCTGCAATCGTAATCAATAGCAATCAATTACAGTTTTTCAAGGCATCGTAATCAAGTACCCTCTATTTGGATGGCATAGAGATTATTACTGTTATTTCTATTACACCAGACAAGGGGTAGTTGTAATCTGCAATCGTAATCAATAACAATCAATTACAGTTTTTCAAGGCATCATAATCAAGTACCCTCTATTTGGATGGCATAGAGATTATTACTGTTATTTCTGTTACACCAGACACGGGGTAGTTGTAATCTGCAATCGTAATCAATAGCAATCAATTACAGTTTTTCAAGGCATTGTAATCAAGAACCCTCTCATTTGTTTTAAGTAATCGTAGAGGTAATTCAATGCGTTAAATATGTAATTGTTATCTTGTTTGGTCTTGGGATTATATTATCAGTAATCGTAAAAGTAATTCAATGCGTTAAATATGTAATTGTTATCTTGTTGTCTTTTGGGATTATATTATCAGTAATCATAAAGCTAATTCAATGCGTTAAATATGTAATTGTTATCTTGTTGTCTTTTGGGATTATATTATCAGTAATCGTAAAAGTAATTCAATGCGTTAAATATGTAATTGTTATCTTGTTGTCTTCTGGGATTATATTATCAGTAATCATAAAAGTAATTCAATGCGTTAAATATGTAATTGTTATCTTGTTGTCTTCTGGGATTATATTATCAGTAATCGTAAAAGTAATTCAATGCGTTAAATATGTAATTGTTATTTTGTTGTCTTCTGGGATTATATTATCAGTAATCGTAAAAGTAATTCAATGCGTTAAATATGTAATTGTTATCTTGTTGTCTTCTGGGATTATATTATCAGTAATTGTAAGGGTAATTCAATACGTTAATTATGTAATTCTTATCTTGTTGTCTTCTGGGATTATATTATCAGTAATCGTAAGGGTAATTCAATGCGTTAATTATGTAATTGTTATCTTGTTGTCTTCTGGGATTATATTATCAGTAATTGTAAGGGTAATTCAATACGTTAATTATGTAATTCTTATCTTGTTGTCTTCTGGGATTATATTATCAGTAATCGTAAAAGTAATTCAATGCGTTAAATATGTAATTGTTATCTTGTTGTCTTCTGGGATTATATTATCAGTAATTGTAAGGGTAATTCAATACGTTAATTATGTAATTCTTATCTTGTTGTCTTCTGGGATTATATTATCAGTAATCATAAAGCTAATTCAATGCGTTAAATATGTAATTGTTATCTTGTTGTCTTTTGGGATTATATTATCAGTAATCGTAAGGGTAATTCAATAAGTTAAATATGTAATTGTTATCTTGTTGTCTTCTGGGATTATATTATCAGTAATCATAAAAGTAATTCAATGCGTTAAATATGTAATTGTTATCTTGTTGTCTTTTGGGATTATATTATCAAAGTTTTAGTTAGTGTTTTTTGGTACACAAGGTATGCACTGTAAATATCTGTAGTAATTCAAAACATTAAAACACATTAAATATTTAGTGCCATGGTATACTTGTAGGAAATTTGCAAGTTCACCTTTCAATTCTTCCTGTAAAGACATCATCTCTCTCTCTCTCTCTCTCTCTCTCTCTCTCTCTCTCTCTCTCTCTCTCTCTAAACACACACACACACACACACACACATTAAATCGCTTTACTTAAATATGTGTGAGTGTGAGTGTGTGTGTGTGTGTGTGTGTGTGTGTTTCTAGTACACACACACACACACGCACACGCACACACACACACTCACCCATGCCCCTTGGTGGAGAGAGAGAAACATCCAAGCCTATCCCCGGAGAGTGAGTCTGCCCCGCACTGAAGCACAATGGCGGTGGGCCGATAGTAGTCGATGACCGCCTCGATGACTGGCTTGAAGACCTGAGTGTAGCTTGCGTCGTCAATCCCCTCCTTCAGCGGAACATTGACGGAGTAGTATCGCCCGCTCTCGTGGCCGATCTCAAACATGTCGCCTGGGGATACAACAGCAAAAATGAGTCACTTATATCTTCATTGAATTTATGTAAAGAGTCCTAAGCATCTGTATAATCTATGTAAAAACCCAGTAGGTCTTCCTCTGTGCCTCACCTGTGCCGGGGAAGAACATAAAAAAAGGTCTTGGAATCTATATCAATCTATGTATTCCTAGCCTATCCCCTTAATATCTATCTCAGTCTATGTAAACACCTAACCTAACCATACCTAATACAACCTAACATAACATCACTCCCATAAAAATCCATATAAATACACTAACCAAACAGACCTCAACATCTATATCAATCTATGTAACCACCCTCCCCCCCCTCTCTCTCTCTCTCTCTCTCTCACCTGTGCCGGGGAAGAAGTAGTTTCCGTACTTGTGGAAGGACACGGTCATGACACGGTCGGTGAGGTAGAAGGCTTCCTGTACGCCGTCCCCATGGTGGATGTCTATGTCGATGTACAGCACGCGGGGGTGGTACCTAAGGGGGGGGGGTAGGGGAAGGGGGGAGGAAGAGATGGATGTGAGCGGATGAATGGGTCTGGTGTGCTGGGTATCATGTGTTTGAAGATACCCTAAACTTAACCTAACCTAACCTAACAAAACCCCAAAGTCTAAGGTTAGGTCTTGACTCAGAAAATTCATCCATGGTTCCTTATTAATGAGACTTTCTATACAACAAAGTGAGGTCATTCTGTGTTGATTTATACCATACGTCACTGGCTGTCATGTGTTTGAAGATACCCTAAACTTAACCTAACATAACCTAACAAAACCCCAAACAGTCACTATAGGCTTTGACTCAGAAAATTCATATATGCTTCCTTACTAATGAGACTTTCTATACAACAAAGTGAGGTCATTCTGTGTTGATTTATACCATAAGGTGCTGGCTATCATGTGTTTGGAGATACCCTAAACTTAACCTAACCTAACCTAACAAAACCCCAAACAGTCACTATAGGTCTTGACTCAGAAAATTTGTATATGCTTCCTTACTAATGAGACTTTCTATACAACAAAGTGAGGTCATTCTGTGTTGATTTATACCATAAGTCGCTGGCTGTCATGTGTTTGAAGATACCCTAAACTTAACCTAACCTAACCTAACAAAACCCCAAACAGTCACTATAGATCTTGACTCAGAAAATTCATATATACTTCCTTACTAATGAGACTTTCTATACAACAAAGTGAGGTCATTCTGTGTTGATTTATACCATAAGTCGCTGGCTATCATGTGTTTGAAGATACCCTAAACCTAACCTAACCTACCCTACCCTATGCTAACCTAACCTAACCGACCCTCTGGTAACCTAACCTATGCTAACCTAACTCTATGCTAACCTAACTTAACCTAACCCTACCCTATGCTAACCTAACCTAACTTAACCTATCCTACCATATGCTAACCTAACCTAATCTAACCTACCCTACCCTATGCTAACCTAACCTAACTTAACCTATCCAACCATATGCTAACCTAACCTAACCTAACCTACCCTACCCTATGCTAACCTAACCTAACCGACCCTCTGGTAACCGACCCTCTGGTAACCGACCCTCTGGCAACCGACCCTCTGGCAACCGACCCTCTGGTAACCGACCCTCTGGTAACCGACCCTCTGGTAACCTAACTCTATGCTAACCCAACCTAACCGACCCTCTGGTAACCGACCCTCTGGTAACCGACCCTCTGGTAACCGACCCTCTGGTAACCTAACTCTATGCTAACCCAACCTAACCGACCCTCTGGTAACCGACCCTCTGGTAACCTAACTCTATGCTAACCTAACTTAACCTACCCTACCCAATGCTAACCTAACCTAACTGACCCTATGCTAACCTAACCTAACTCTATGCTAACCTAACTTAACCTACCCTACCCTATGCTAACCTAACCTAACTTAACCTATCCTACCATATGCTAACCTAACCTAATCTAACCCTACCCTATGCTAACCTAACCCTAGTCTAACCTAACCTAACCTAACCTATGCTAACTTCCACCCCTCCATACTCACTTCAGCATGTGTTTGAAGATACCTACCCTAACCTAACCTAACCTAACCTAACCTAACCTAACCTAACCTATGCTAACCTAACCTAACCTAACTTAACCTAACCTATGCTAACCTAACTTAACCTAACCTGCCCTACCCTACCCTACCCTATGCTAACCTAACCTAACCTAACCTATGCTAACTTCCACCCCTCCATACTCACTTCAGCATGTGTTTGAAGATACCTACCCTAACCTAACCTAACCTAACCTAACCTATGCTAACCTAACCTAACCTACCCTAACCTAACCTAACCTAACCTAACCTAACCTAACCTACCCTAACCTAACCTAACCTAACCTAACCTATGCTAACCTAACCTACCCTATGCTAACTTCCACCCCCCCGTACTCACTTCAGCATCTCCAGAATAGCAATCACAATATCGTTCACATAGCAGAAGCCCGACGCCTCGAACTTCTTAGCGTGGTGGAGCCCCCCAGACCAGTTGACCGCCACATCGCAGCAGTGGTGGTTGAGCTTGACGGCTCCCTCCAGCGACGCCCCCGTGTACATGGAGCAGAAGTCGTAGAGGCCGTCAAACACTGGGCTATGGGCGGGGGAGGGGGAGGAGGGGTTAGTGTGTTCGGAAATGCAGAGGAAAGAAAAAGGGAGATTAGAGATGGAGAAAATAAAGATGAGAGATAGAGAGAGAGAGAGAGAGAGAGAGAGAGAGAGAGAGAGAGAGAGAGAGAGGAGCATAGGAAGAAGAGAAAAAGGAATAAATACTACTACTATTACTACTACTACTACTACTACTAATAATAATAATAATAATAATAATAATAATAATAATAATAATACCACTACTACTACTACTACTACTACCACCACTACTACTACTACTACTACTACTACTACTACTACTACTACTACTACTATTACTCACCAATCATCCGCCATGTTGAATTGTCCGAGGTTTTTAGTGAAGTTTTGGACATTTTGTGGCGAAACTCTCATTAGAAAGTCAATATATTCCTCCGAGTGAAACCTGAGAGAGAGAGAGAGAGAGAGAGAGAGAGAGAGAGAGAGAGAGAGAGAGAGAGAGAGAGAGAGAGGTAGAGAGTCAATTAGTATAAAAATTTTCCTGTTTTTTTTTTTTTTTTTTTTTTTTTCATTCTTATCTACCTCTAAATCTACCAACCTCAACCAGTTACCAGCTAGTATCTACCACCTCCCCTAAGCTCTCTACCAGACTCAACCACTCACCGTGTCATGTCGTGGAAGTTGGCTCGGTAGGGCCGGTAGATCTGAAGCTTCTTGTATAGACCGTAGTGGAGGACCAGGCTGTGTGTGATGGATAACCGGTGTGGCTTCATGGGGTGACCCGGGCCTGGGGGGGAGAGTGGGGGGGGGGCGGGGGGGGAAACGGGGGGGGAGGGAGATTAGTGATAAACAGAAGAGGGAAATTGGTGTAAAGAATTCATTTCGTCCTGAGTGATAAGCCTGGCGATAAATACTTAATGGGTGTTGAAGAGCCAGAGCATTGTGTGTGTGTGTGTGTGTGTGTGTGTGTGTGTGTGTGTGTGTGTGTGTGTGTGTGTGTGTGTGTGTGTGTGTAATGGGTGTTGATAACTCTATCCACGACAGATACGCGAGGCCGGCTCCACGCACCATCGTCAAAACGGATCTTCTCCAGTGTATATCCACACCCAAGGGTAATTCTTCCACGCCAGACAGGTTGGTCAGACACTCTACCTGGTGTTCTATTCAAGGTTTCCCTCCACAGCTGGGCTCTAAACACCTTCAAGCATCAAATAAGTACCCTTGCTGACCACATATCATGGACCACTAATTGTAATATCGGTCGTTCCTGTAATATCCAAGGCTTCTAACCCCGATATTCCCCCTTGAGGATAATATTCAAACACCCAAGCACCTTTCAAGATCCCAAACACCCGAAAAAACACGAGAAAAACAGAAAAACATAAGAATATTTCACCACAAATCATGGACCACTAATTGTAATATCGGCCGTTCCTGTAATATCCAAGGCTTCTAACCCTGATATTCCCCCTTGAGGATAATATTCAAACACCCAAGCACCTTTAAAGCTCCCAAACACCCGAAAAATCATGATAAAACACAAGAAAAACACAAAAACTAAAGAATATTCATGAACCACTAAAAGTAATATTGGCTCTTCCTGTAATATCCAAGGCTCCTAACCCCGATATTCCCCCTTGAGGATAATATTCAAACACCCAAGCACCTCTCAGGATCCCAAACACCCTAAAAATCATGATAAAACACAAGAAAAACAGAAAAACATAAGAATATTTCACCACAAAACATGAACCACTAAAAGTAATATTGGCTCTTGCTGTAATATCCAAGCCTTCTAACCCTGATATTCCCCCCTGAGGATAATATTCAAACACCCAAGCACCTTTTAAGCTCCCAGACACCCCAAAAAACACGATAAAACACGAGAAAAACAGAAAAACATAAGAATATTTCACCACAAAACATGAACCACTAAAAGTAATATTGGCTCTTCCTGTAATATCCAAGCCTTCTAACCCCGATATTCCCCCTTGAGGATAATATTCAAACACCCAGGCACCTTTCAAGATCCCAAACACCCGAAAAATCATGATAAAACACAAGAAAAACAGAAAAACTTAAGAATATTCATGAACCACTAAAAGTAATATTGGCTCTTCCTGTAATATCCAAGCCTTCTAACCCCGATATTCCCCCTTGAGGATAATATTCAAACACCCAAGCACCTTTAAAGCTCCCAAACACCCGAAAAAACACGATAAAACACGAGAAAAACAGAAAAACATAAGAATATTTCACCACAAACCATGAACCACTAATACAAATATCGGCTCCTCCTGTAATATCTAAGCCTTCTAACCCCGATATTCCCCCTTGAGGATAATATTCAAACACCCAAGCACCTTTCAAGCTCCCAAACACCCCAAAAAACACGAGAAAACACGAGAAAAACACAAAAAAACACGAATATTTTCCTAACAAACACACACACGCGCTTGAGTCCACCAATATTCCCGGCCCTTCCTGTAATATCTGAGGCTTCTAACCGCGATATTCCCCTCTCAGAATATTCTTTAGGGTTTATAGTATTAATTAAGGGTTAAATAAGGCCTTACCGTAGTGGAAATTCCCGACATCAGGGTCATAGAAGTACGCCACCGTCTTGCCCCCCATGGCTGTTTTGTTTACCTCCTCACAACGGCGTCATCATCGTCATCAGCAGCCTCCTCCTTCCGTACGGGGTCACTAATGGAAGATTGATTGATGGATTGATTGATTGGCCTCGTTGCCATGACAACCCTCGCCTCGTCTTGTTTTTCGTGTGTTTTTGTTTATTTTTTATTTATTTTTTGTTTTGTTTTTTTTCTTCCTCACATTTCATTGTCTTAACAAACTACTACTACTATTACTACTACTACTACTACTACTACTACTACTACTACTACTACTACTACTACTACTACTACTACTACTACTACTACTACTACTGCTACCACTACTACTACTACTACTGCTACTACTACTACTATTACTACTACTACTACTACTACTACTACTACTACTACTACTACTATTACCACTACTACTACTACTAATACTATCAGCGGGGATTTTTCAGTCACCGCCGAGTGGCTTAAAACTACCCACATTCTGTCCTGAAGACCTCCCATTAACAGGGTAGGCGGTGGCTGAGTGGTAGCGTGCTGGGCCCACATTCACCGCGTGATGGACGACGCGGGTTCGAATCCCCACGCTACCACCTGGGATTTTTCAGTCACCGCCGAGTGGCTTAAAACTACCCACATGCTGTCCTGAAGACCAGCCATCAACCCGGACTGTAGAGGAAACCGTTCAAGCATAAGGGGTTTGGACAGCACAGGGATGAAAGAGTGAAGATGCTGGTTAACTCTTGCATAAGGGGTTTGGACAGCACAGGGATGAAAGAGTGAAGATGCTGGTTAACTCTTGCATAAGGGGTTTGGACAGCACAGGGATGAAAGAGTGAAGATGCTGGTTAACTCTTGCATAAGGGATTTGGACAGCACAGGGATGAAAGAGTGGAGATGCTGGTTAACTCTTGCATAAGGGATTTGGACAGCACAGGGATGAAAGAGTGGAGATGCTGGTTAACTCTTGCATAAGGGATTTGGACAGCACAGGGATGAAAGAGTGAAGATGCTGGTTAACTCTTGCATTAGGGAGTTGGACAGCACAGGGATGAAAGAGTGAAGATGCTGGTTAACTCTTGCATAAGGGAGTTGGACAGCACAGGGATGAAAGAGTGGAGATGCTGGTTAACTCTTGCATAAGGGGTTTGGACAGCACAGGGATGAAAGAGTGGAGATGCTGGTTAACTCTTGCATAAGGGATTTGGACGGCACAGGGATGAAAGAGTGGAGATGCTGGTTAACTCTTGCATAAGGGAGTTGGACAGTATAAGGATGAAAGAGTGGAGATGCTGGTTAACTCTTGCATAAGGGAGTTGGACAGCACAGGGATGAAAGAGTGGAGATGCTGGTTAACTCTTGCATAAGGGAGTTGGACAGCACAGGGATGAAAGAGTGGAGATGCTGATTAACTCTTGCATTAGTGAAACACCACGCGTCCAAGTGAATCAAGAAGGAGTTCCGGGGGGCAGCATGAGCCGAGAGGAGATGGCGCCACTATAAACACTTGCCTGCGCCATGACGGGCTGGGGCCAACTACCATCCGGGCCCCTCAAGCAGGCCTACAACAGGAAGCATTTATACAAGAGCTAAAATCCATACTAGCTTATATATATTTATTTTTACAATTGCACAATATTACAAGGACAAAAATAGAGTAGTATTTAATATTACACCATTTATTAATAGTAAAATATATATGTTTTACGAGTATGGACAGGAATGGAGATTAGGATTTTGTTGTAAGCCCTTCACGGTTTTTATATCTATTCCTTCTATTCGCTGTTTCTTCCTTCCTTCCTTCCTTTCTTTCTCTCCTTCGCCTTTTAAGCGTTCCTTCTATTCCCTCCTTCACGATCCTTTTCCTTCTATTCCCTCCTTCGTTCTTCCTTCATTTCTTTCTTTCTTTCTCTCCTTCGCCTATTATGCGTTCCTTCTATTCCCTCCTTCGCTTTCTTTCTTTCTTTCTTTCTCTCCTTCACGATCCTTCTATGCATTTCCTTCTATTCCCTCCTTCGTTCTTCCTTAATTTCTTTCTTTCTTTCTCTCCTTCGCCTTTCATGCGTTCCTTCTATTCCCTCCTTCGTTCATCCTTCATTTCTATCTTTCTTTCTCTCCTTCACGAGCCTTTCATGCATTTCCTTCTATTCCCTCTTTCGTTATTCCTTTGTTTTTTGCTTAATTCCTCTTTCTTTCCTTCATCTTTTGTTCATTCCTTCTGTTCCCTTCTTCCGTTCTTTCTCTTTTTCCTTTCTTTCTCTCTTTCTTATTTTCTTCATATTTTTTTCCTTCATTTTCTCTTTCTTTTTCATTTTCGTTATTGTGATTTATCTCCTCCTCCTCCTCCTCCTTCTTCGTTTACTGTTCTTCTATTCCTCCTCCTCCTCCTCCTCCTTCTTCTTCGTTTACTGTTCTTCTATTCCTCCTCCTCCTCCTCCTCCTCCTCCTCCTTCTTCTTCGTTTACTGTTCTTCTATTCCTCCTCCTCCTCCTCCTCCTCCTCCTTCTTCTTCTTCTTCTTCTTCATTTACTGTTCTTCTATTCCTCCTCCTCCTCCTTCTTCTTCTTCTTCTTCATCATTTACTGTTCTTCTATTCCTCCTCCTCCTCCTCCTCCTCCTCCTCCTTCTTCTTCTTCTTCATCATTTACTGTTCTTCTATTCTACTCTTCCTCCTCCTCCTCCTCCTCCTCCTCCTCCTCTTCTTTAATCGATTCACCTCTATTTCTTCCTTCCTTTATTTAATTGGTCTTCGTCTTTCTATCATCATATAATTATTGCATCATCGTGAGTATAATGCCTATTACATAAGGTCTGTACACACACACACACACACACACACACACACACACACACACACACATGTACGGTATTTTCTTTACAATAAGTATAAATAAAAGTAACATTAATAATAATGATAATAATGATAATGATAATAATAATAATAATAATAATAATAATAATAAAATGGTAACAATATTATAATGGTTACTCTCTCTCTCTCTCTCTCTCTCTCTCTCTCTCTCTCTCTCTCTCTCTCTCTCTCTCGTACGCACACAGGATATGTATAACCCCCAAGCCAGACATCCGTACACACTCTGTAATTTACACGCACACACGGGCGGGACATGTCCGTACGGGGACGTGCCAAGACTCGTCACCGCCGCCCCGCCCAGCGGCCGGCAGCCCCTGGGCGCCGCGCGGTGCCGTGCCCGCCGCGGGTGTGTTCGCCCGCC
>NC_066572.1:1682830-1702830 GCF_024679095.1 Eriocheir sinensis
AGGAGGAGGAGGAGGAGGAAGGAGGAGGAGTGGAAGAATGGAAGGAAAGAAGGGAAGGATAGGGAAGAGGAGGAAGAGGAGAAGACAAAGAGGAAGGAAGAGGAAGAGAAGGAAGAAGAAGGAAAGAAAGGAAGGATAGGGAGGAAGAGGAGGAGGAAGAGAGGAAGGAAGAGGAAGAATGGAGAAGAGGAAGGAAGGAAGAATGGAGAGGAGGAGAAGAGGAAGAAGAGGAAGAGAATGAGGAGGAAGGATGGAAGGAAGGGGAGGAGGAGGAGGAAGGAGGAGGAGTGGAGGAATGGAAGGAAAGAAGGGAAGGATAGGGAAGAGGAGGAAGAGGAGAAGACAAAGAGGAAGGATGAGGAAGAGAAGGAAGAAGAAGGAAAGAAAGGAAGGATAGGGAGGAAGAGGAGGAGGAAGAGAGGAAGGAAGAGGAAGAATGGAGAGGAGGAAGGAGGGAAGAATAAGGAGGAGGAGAAGAGGAAGAAGGAGGAGGAGGAGGAGGAGGAAGATAAAGAAAAAAGAAAAGGATAAAAAAAACAAAGATATCAATTAGTCTCTCTCTCTCTCTCTCTCTCTCTCTCTCTCTCTCTCTCTCTCTCTCTCTCTCTCTCGATCCTTCCTCCTTTTTCCTTCCTTTCTCTCTTTTTCTTTCTTATTTTCCTTCCATGCAATTCCTCCCCACCCTCTCTCTCTCTCTCTCTCTCTCTCTCTCTCTCTCTCTCTCTCTCTCATCATTATTTTACTTACCAAATCCAGAAGAATAGACAGATGACCCAAAACAGGCTTGATAGTTCCCTCCGCAGAAGTAGTAGTAGTAGTAGTAGTAGTAGTAGAGGGGAGGTCAAACTTATAGACATCACCTGCTCTGTCTGAAACCATGCAAAGTGATGGTTAGGTTAGGTTAGGTAAGTCTCTCTCTCTCTCTCTCTCTCTCTCTCTCTCTCTCTCTCTCTCCCTTTCATCAGTTTTCTCTCCTATTCTTTCCTCTCTCTCTCTCTCTCTCTCTCTCTCTCTCTCTCTCTCTCTCTCTCTCTCCCTTCTACCCACATAGTGACACACCCTATCAAGAGCACTAATTTTCTGTTTATTTCTCTCCGTCTCTTCCTCCTTCCTTCC
Organism: Eriocheir sinensis; assembly: GCF_024679095.1. Classification (NCBI taxonomy): domain Eukaryota; kingdom Metazoa; phylum Arthropoda; class Malacostraca; order Decapoda; family Varunidae; genus Eriocheir; species Eriocheir sinensis. Next base: position 1,683,947 of record NC_066572.1, read on the forward strand.
TTCCTTCCTTCCTTCTCTTCTTCCATGCATTCTTCTTTCCCTCCTCTCTTTCTCCTCCTCCTCCTCCTCCTCCTCCTCCTCCTTCCTTCCTTCCTTCATTCATTCCACTTCCCTTCTCTCTCCTCCTCCACCTCATCCACTCACCCGCCACATAAACACAAGTGGAGTCATCCGTCACCGCCAGCGCCGTGGGTTTCTTGGGCAGTCGGTGGGCGGCCGCCATCCGCCATTCGCCAACCCGCCAAATTTCAACCACCTTGCAACTTCCGCCAACCGCCAACCACCGCCCACATGGGGAGAACTTGGCGGCTGTGATGTGGCGGTTGTCTGGTTTGCTGGAGGAGGAGGAGGAGGAGGAGGAGGAGGAAAGAGATGGAAGGAGAGAGAAGGGAGATAAGGAAGGAAGGAAGGAAGGAAGGAAGGAAGGAGGGGGAGGAGAGAGACAAGGGAGATAAAGAAGGAAGGAAGGAAGGAAGGAAGGAAGGAAGGAAGGAAGGAGGAAGATGAGGTTGGGATGCTGGGGATGAGAGAGAGAGAAGGAAGGAAGGAAGGAAGGAAGGAAGGAAGGAAGGAGGAAGATGAGGAGGAAGAGATGGAAGGAGGAGAGAGAGAAGGGAGATAAAGAAGGAAGGAAGGAAGGAAGGAAGGAAGGAAGGAAGGAGGAGGAAGAGGAGGAAGAGATGGAAGGAGGAGAGAGAGAAGGGAGATAAAGAAGGAAGGAAGGAAGGAAGGAAGGAGGGGGAGGAGGAGAAGGAAAGAGATGGAAGGAGGAGAGAGAGAAGGGAGATAAAGAAGGGAGGAAGGAAGGAAGGAAGAGGAGGAGGAGGAGGAGGAGGAGGAGGAGGAGGAGGAGGAGGAGGAGGAGGAGAGAGATGGAAGGAGAGATAGAAGGGAGATAAATAAGGAAGGAAGTAAGGAAGGAAGAGGAGGAGGAGGAGGAGGAGGAGGAGGAGGAGGAGGAGGAGAAAGAAGAAGAAGAGGAAGAAGAAGAAGAAGAAGAAGATTGACATTTTTATTCATACATATTCAATTTTATTATTTTTTTCCTTATTTTCTTTATTTTTCTTATTTTCTTTATTTTTATCTTATTTTCTCGTACCTGTTGTTGTTGTTTTTGTTGTTCCTCTTCTTCCCTTCTTTATCAGTCTTCCCATTCTCCTCCTTTCTTCCCTTCTCCTCCTCCTCCTCCTCCTCCTCCTCCTTCCTTCCTTCACCTCCATCTCCATCTTCCTTCCGATCATCAGCATCTTCTTCTTCTTCTTTCTTCTTATTTATCTCTCCTCCTCCTCCTCCTCCTCCTCCTCCTCCTTCCTCTTCCTTCTTCTTCTCTCCATCGTCTTCCGCTCTTCCATTTTCACTGTTGTTGGTCTCGGCAAATGCGTTTATGACCCTCGATGTTGATGTGCTGGAAGAGGAGAAAGAGAAATTATGATAAACAGGGCAAGTATAAAATATTGATAAAAGTGGATTAGAGAGAGAGAGAGAGAGAGAGAGAGAGAGAGAGAGAGAGAGAGAGAGAGAGAGAGAGAGAGAGAGAGAGAGAGAGAGAGAGAGAGAGAGAGAGAGAGAGAGTAAAGATGAAAACTGATTAACAGAAATAAAAATACATGATACATATATGCAAGTAAATAAAAATAAATTGAACAAATAAAAGAAAATAAATACCATATATTGAAATACATAAAAATAAATGATATATAGAAATAGATTCATAACCATATTTCTTAACGCTGCAGGAAAAGGATAAATAATAGTTCTATATAACATAATTAGGGTTGTAAACTTATATCTATCTAACTATTCTACATTAACTAACTATCCAATTTAATTCTACATGTATATCTATCTATTCTACATGTATCTCTTCATCCACTCTCAACCTCATCCAAATCACACTTCACCCGTCCGCCCTCATCCACCTCGCTAACATTGCTCCACCCAAAAGGTAAATTCTGACCCACCTTTGGTCGTAGATGATGAGTGACCTGCCGGCGGACAGCAGGGTCAGGTCACCACACACCTCCACCACCACCATCACTGCCGTCGCTGCTATGGGCGGAACAAAGATTTAAGCACATCAACTTAGTGTTTAGAGAGAGAGAGAGAGAGAGAGAGAGAGAGAGAGAGAGAGAGAGAGAGAGAGAGAGAGAGAGAGAGAGAGAGAGAGAGAGAGAGAGATGGTGAAATAAAGAAAAGTTAACTATCACACACACACACACACACACACACACACACACACACAGAATAAAGAAATGAGCGTATATGTTCAGAGAGTTGCCCATCTCATTGTGGTACTTCTCACCCTCGCCACGGGTTAGATCTCACTATTCTATGCATTTTGAGCCCCATATATATGCACCGCAAAGTGACAGAAACGCTGCTCTCAATTTTTTAAAGGTTGGTGGTTTTTCTGTGGGCCGCAGTGTCATGGGCCTGGGGGTGGGAGGGATAGCGTACGGCTCTCAATAATTTGGCCCACGCTCGCCTGGTAAGGTTAGATTAATTCTACGGTGTTCTGCGTACTACTGTTGTACTTCTCTAGTTTTACGAAATAATTACGGCCATGTTTGACTGCTCTGGAGACGGCCGCGGTGGTGGAGCAGCCAGTGTTGCGAGAAATACCTCCTCGCAGAAATAAGTCAAATATACATATGGGGGGCAGCGTTGCCAAATTATCGTACTCACAACATCGTCTTTATTACTTTTTTACAAATAACGATGAACAATTGAAGTTAGCGTTAAAACTCCTATTTATTGATGTTTGTTTGCTTGTTTTTGCATTCGTTATTGGTCAGAAACTACGAAAATGCAATGCGATGAGTACCATAACTTGGCAACGCTGATGGGGGGCAGCGTTGCCAAATTATCGTACTCATCGCTTTGTATTTTCGCAGTTTCTGACCGATAACTAAAGCAAAAAAGCACAAAGAAACATCAATAATTAAGAGTTTTAACGCTAACTTCAATTTTCGATCGTCATTTGTGTAGGTACGAGAGTTTGAGGCTTAAAAAGGATGAAAACAATATGGCGAAGACGACAATCTGGCAACCATGATGGGGGGGTCCGGGGAGGGGCAGCAACCCCTGGTTAGAAGGGGGGTCGTTGAGGTTGAAGCCCCCCATTAGCTGTTCGGTCGTAAAGTTCGGTTGGGATAGATTAAATATGTTCCCTCACCCCTAACCCTCTGAGAGCTATTTTGCGGCGGCGGCAGCGGATGATGAAATTGCAATAATTAAGTTACTTTTTAGTTGTTTCCAAAAAAAAAACTGTAAATGAAAAAGCACAATATTTAGGCCCGAGATAAATAGACAGTGTATGAAATTTTGAAATGGGCAACTTTCTCAACACTTACCGACATGAGAGAGAAAAGAGAAAGGCAGATTTGAGAATTAAACGTATGCAATGTCTTAAGTATTTCTCTAGTTTAACACCCACTGTCCTGGCGAGTGAATAACAGCAATAATCTTCATTAATACTCATTTTTCATTCCTTCCATGGCCTAAAAGAAGTCATAAGTGTCCACAATATCCACACAATCACGTTATTAATAAGATCATACTGAGAAACCACGTATTTTTACTTACTGTGGCAAAGATAAATAAGGTTGTTCTCCTCTTCCTCCTCCTCTTATCTTCCTCTTCCTTTCCCCTCTTCTTCTATCACTCTTCCTCTATCTATTCACGTGTCTGCCTCCCTTCTATCGCTATTCTATTCCCTTCTATTCCTCCGTTTATCAATATTTTTCTCTTTTTTCCGCTTCGGCCACGTGTGTTTTGTTTACATGGGAGTTTTTTGGTCTTGGTCTTGGCTGCCGTGACGATTATTCTTCCATTTTTACGGTTAACAAATACGATTGATTGATTGATAGTTGATTGATTGATTGATTGTTTATTGTTGCAGGTAAACAAATATGAAAATAAATGAAATAAGATGGATATGTAGAGTTTTATTCATCTTTTTATGGCTTTATTTTGTTCGTTAGTGTGATGTTTTTCTTTAATTTCTTTCTCTTCCTCCTTCTTCTCTCCTTCATAAGCTGTCTAATCCTTCTTTTCATCTTCGTTATTTCAATTATTTATTTTCTAATCTTTCTCTTCCTCCTTTTCCATCCTCTTCCTCCTCCTCCTCCTCTTCTTCCTTCTTCTTTTCTTCTAATCTTCCTCCTCTTCCTCCTTTTCCCCATCTCCTTTCTTCCTTCCAATTCTTCCTCCTCCTCCTCCTCTTCATCTTTTTCTTTCTCCTCCTCCTCCTCCTCCTTCTTTTCATCCAACTCTTCCTCCTCCTCCTCCTCTTCATCTTTTTCTTCCTCCTCCTCCTCCTTCTTTTCATCCAATTCTTCCTCCTCCTCCTCCTCCTTCTTTTCTTAATCTTCATCCTCCTCCTCCTCTTCCTCTTCTTCTTATTCATAAAGTACAAAGAAAGGTCAAAGGTCACATCCGGTTTCTTCCTTTCCTCCTCCTCCTCTTCCTCCTTCTTCTTCATAGTCTTCCTCCTCCTCCTCCTCTTCTCTTTCTTCATAGTCTTCCTCCTCCTCCTCCTCCTCCTCTTCTTCCTCTTCTTCATATTCGTATTGATAGAGGACAGAGAAAGGTCAAAGGTCATACCAGAATAGTACATTTAACTGCAATTCTCTATACAAGATCTATTGTCTCACACACACACACACGCACACACACACACACATACACGCACACACACACACACACAAACACACACACACATAAGTTCTTAAGTCAATCTTGTGTTAATTCAGAATAAAAAAAAATAATAATAATAATAATAATAATGATAATAATGATAACTTAGATTAGCTTAGAAGTAACAAACATATGAACTAACAAACATGGACAGGTATAGGACATGTCTTTGATACCCAGCGCTTCTCTCTCTCTCTAAAAAACTGAATGTATGTAAAAAAATGCTTTCTCTAATTGTTTACCTTATTCTCTCTCTCTCTCTCTCTCTCTCTCCAACTTTCTTTCTCTCTAAAAAATACAAAATAACAAAATGAATGGTCTCTCTCTCTCTCTCTCTCTCTCCAACTTTCTTTCTCTCTAAAAAATACAAAATAACAAAATGAATGAAGTCTCTCTCTCTCTCTCCAACTTTCTTTCTAAAAATACAAAATAACAAAATGAATGGTTCTCTCTCTCTCTCTCTCTCTCTCCAACTTTCTTTCTCTCTAAAAATACAAATAACAAAATGAATGAAGTCTCTCTCTCTCTCTCTCTCTCTCCAACTTTCTTTCTCTAAAAATACAAAATAACAAAATGAATGAAGCTCTCTCTCTAAAAATACAAAATAACAAAATGAATGAAGTCTCTCTCTCTCTCTCTCTCTCTCTCTCTCTCTCTCTCTTCTTCTTCTCTCTCTTTCTTCTAAAAATACAAAATAACAAAATGAATGAAGTCTCTCTCTCTCTCTATCTCTCTCTCTCTAAAAAATACAAAATAACAAAATGAATGAAGTCTCTATCTCTCTCTCTCTAAAAAATACAAAATAACAAAATGAATGAAGTCTCTCTCTCTCTCTCTCTCTATCTCTCTCTCTCTAAAAAATACAAAATAACAAAATGAATGAAGGTAAGTCTCTCTCTCTCTCTCTCTCTCTCTCTCTCCCTCTCTCTCAGTCATCATCAGGGCAGGACAGTATCAATCTCCGCTTAAATATCTCATCTTCCGCTGCCCCTTTGGCCGCCTTCCGCTGGTCCTTCAACTTCTGCCTCAGGTCCACAGTCCTCCTCCCTCCACCTCCTCCTCCTCCTCCTCCTCCTGGTCTTCTTCCGAGTCTTCCCTCCGGCACGATCGAGAGTCTTCCCTTCACTCCTCCTCCTCCTCCGCTTCCGTTTCTTCCGCCAAGTCGCTCACGGATATCGGAGGAGGTGCGGGAAGGGATGTCAAGGTACCCTCCTCCTCCTCCTCCTCCACTTCCTCCTCCTTTCATCTTCTTCTTCTTCTGCTCCTCATCTGCGTACATCTTCATCCTTGGGACCTGAGAGGGAGAGGAGGGGAGAAGAGGAAGCATTTAAACATGGAGAGATAGGCAACAGTAAGGAGTGAATGTGATTTTGTAAGGATTTGAGGTTTTGTGCACTAACTTTCACTGCAGGGAGGTCGTTGCAGTGATGAATGACTTGATTTTGTATGGATTTGAGGTTTTGCGCACTAACTTTCACTGCAGGAAGGTCGTTGCAGTGATGAATGACTTGATTTTGTATGGATTTGAGGTTTTTTGCACTAACTTTCACTGCAGGGAGGTCGTTGCAGTGATGAATGACTTGATTTTGTAAGGATTTGATGTTTTTTGCACTAATTTTCACTGCAGGGAGATTGTTGCAGTGATGAATGACTTGGTGTGAGGAGAAATACTCATACCAATGGCTGTCTAATATTGCTTTGCTAAAATTATCTCTAGTTTTTGAGTTAGAGAAAGAGGAGGAGTGTCTAGGAGGAAGGAAGAAGGAAGAGGAAGAAGAGGAAGAGAAGAAGAATGAGAGAAAGGAAGGAAGGAAGGAAGGAAGGAAGAAAGGAAGGAAGAAAGAAAGGAAGGAAGGAAGAAAAAGATTAAGAAAATGAGAAATTAATACAAAAAATAATAAAAATAATAATAATAATAATAATAATAATAATGATAATCTTACCTTAATCTTACTCCTCCACTGAACCACATCATCGCTGTCTCCCGTGTCCCTCTCCTCCTCCTCTTCCTCCTCCTCCTCCTCCTCATCTTCCTCGCTGTCGTACCTCTTCCTCTTGACGCCTCCGACCCCTGGGAAGAAGAGGAGGAATGAATGGAAGGAAGAGAGGAAGGAAGGAAGGAAAGAAGGAAGGAGATAGAGAATGAATGGATGATTAGAAGGAAGGAAGGAAGGAAGGAAGGAAGGAAGGAAGAAGGGAAGGGATGAGAGAATGGAGATGCTGGTCAACTCTTACATAGGAGATTGGGACAGGACATGGATAACCAATATACCACTACTACTACTACTACTACCACTACTACTACTACTACTACTACTACTTCTACCTTTCTGCTTGTGATGGTTAAGCAGTGCCTGGTAGTTGAAGCAGTCTCCCTCTTGGCTCTCTCGACGCCCCCAGTTCAGTGCCAGGTCGCCCCAGGGGTTCTTGTGGCCCTCCCCCCCAGGCCCTGGACCCGGATCTGGCCCGCGCTGCCTCCTCGCCTCCGCTGTTGAGCCTCACGATCCGCCACGTCTGCTTCGCTGAGGAGGCTACGCACACCTATAGGGGGTAGGGGGGAGAGAGAGAGAGGGGGGGGGGGGGTTAGTGTGTGTGTGTGTTTGTTTAATGTTACTGTTTTTCGTCAATATTTTTTCTCTCACCTGCCCGGCCCTCGTTAAGGTGTCTGCTCAGGTAGTCAGCCTTCCGCTCGCCGCTGGTGGTCACCTGGTCGGCCCGGGAGGCGTAGCGCAGCAGAAGGGCCTTGGTATGGGGGCAAGGCACTCCCAGACGCCACCCTCGGCCCCCCGGCACTGATATGGCAACTTCGGAGGCACGGATGCTGGCCTGGGGGTGGAGGAGGAGGAGGAGGAGGAGGAGGAGGGAGGAAGAAAAATATATGGAATGGAAGGAGAGAGATAGGGAGGGAGGAGGAAGAAGAGGAGGAGAGAGAGAGAGAGAGAGAGAGAGAGAGAGAGAGAGAGAGAGAGAGAGAGAGAGAGAGAGAGAGGAGGAGGAAGAATAGGAGATAGGAAGAGAGGAAGAAAGGAAGGAAGGAAGGAAGGAAAAAAAATTATATATGTGAAATTATTATTATTATTATTATTATTATTATTATTATTATTATTATTATTATTGTTATTATTATTATTATTATTATTTTTACTAACCTCTCCTTCTCCGAGTTCCATCTTCTCCTCCTTCATCTTCTTCTTCTTCTTCTTCTTGTTGACCTTCTTCTTCCCTTCCTCTCCTTCGCTCATCTCGTTATCACTTGACGAGGAAGAGGAGGAGGAGGAGGAGGAGGAGGAAGACGAAGAGGAGGAGGAGGACGAGGAGCTTTCGCCGTCGCTCTCGCTGCTGGAGGAGGAGGAGGAGGAGGAAGAGGAGGAGGAGGAAGAGGATGGTTTCTTGCTTCCTTTCTTCCTTGTCTTCTTCTCCTTCTTCTTCTTCTTCTTCGTGTTGTCTTCCTTCTCCTCCTTCTCCTCCTTTATCTTCTGTGCCTGGAGGAAGAAGAGGAGGAGGATGAGGATGAGGAGGAGGAGGAGGAAGGAAAGAAGTAGGGAGAGGATAAGTTAAGGGAAGAAGAGGAAGAGGAGGAGGAGGAGGAGGAGGAGGATGGAGGAAGCAAAGAAGAGGAGGAGGAGGAGGAGGAGGAAGAAAAGAAGAAGAGGAAGATAAATTTTGAGAAAGAAAAAGAAAAAGAAGAAGAATTAAGGAAAAAAAAAAATAAAAAAAAAATAAATATCAAAATAAAATTACACACACGCACACGCACACACACGCACACAGACGCACACACACGCACCTTCCCGCTCTTCTTAGCAGGCTGTGTTTTCTTGGAGGCCTTGGTGTCGGGCAGGATAGGGCAGGACAGGCTGAGGAGGGCATGTATTGGGCCCTCATCGTCCAGCCACACAACATTGCCTGAAAAGATGATGGGGGCAAGATAGCATTAGCCTCCCTTCTTCTTCTTCCTCTTCTTCCTTTCCTCCTTCCTCTATCTCTCTCTTCTTCCCCCTCTTTCTCCTTTCTTTATCTTCTTTTGGTTGCATCCTCCTTCTACGCCCTCTTCTAAATCCTTTCTACACACATGCGCACACACACGCACATACTTACACGAGTCCTCAGAAACCCACACGACCTCAATGGGTGTGTACGCCTTGAAATAGTCATGTACGCTTATGCAGGAGATCCTCTGCCACAAGCACATGGAGAGTGTCGGGCAGGAAGTGACCTAGCTGGAAGTCCTCCTGTGACCCCAGGCTGTGTGGAGGAGGAGGAGGAGGAAGAGGAGGAGGAGAAAGGATGATTAGAGGAGGAGGAGGAGGAGGAGGAGGAGGAGAATTATCAAAGGTAAAGTTCAGGGGGGGGGGAGGGGAGATAACATAACCATTAATAATTACAGAACATTAAACAAAAGATTGAAAAGATCGAGAATTGCAAAACATAAACAAAACAAAACAATATCTAAACACACACACACACACACACACACACACACACACCTCTTGTATAGCCGGGCCACTGCATCGGGCCGGGGTGGCTTCCAGGGGCATGGGGCAGAGGCCACTTGGATGCGCCAGTGACGGGTGGCTTGGGGGGCCTGGCCTGGGCATGGGGGGGCAGAGGGTATGGTTAGTAAATGGTAAATCTTAAGACTGGCGGATGTGTGTTTGGGGTATTAAAATCTTCGGTAATTATTGAGAATTGTATCAAGGCGCGGAGTGATTCTCAATAATTACCCAACATTTCCAGGACGTACGAGGGGTTTCGACGAGCGGACAGGCGTGTTTGTGTCCCTAGGGGTGTGTTTTTCCGTGCTGGCTCATCCCTCTCTTCACCCCAGAGCTCGTAGTCTCATCGCCCATTGACGTAGAAGAAATCGTGCGGCCAGAATCGGAAAACACACCCTAGTGACATAAACGCCTGGATGCTTGTTAAAATCCCGTCATGTGTCCTGGAAATGTTGTAAATGCCGCAATGCCGAGCCCTAAACACACCTGTCCGCTTGTTAAAATCCCGTCATGTGTCCTGGAAATGTTGTAAATGCCGCAATGCCGAGCCCTAAACACACCTGTCCGCTTGTTAAAATCCCGTCATGTGTCCTGGAAATGTTGTAAATATCGCAATGCCGAGCCCTAAACACACACCCATTAGGAGCTGATATTCCTAAGATATTCCTAAGATATTCCTAAGATATTCCTAAGATATTCCAAAGATATTCCAAAGATATTCCTAAGATATTCCTAAGATATTCCAAAGATATTCCAAAGATATTCCTAAGATATTCCTAAGATATTCCTAAGATATTCCTAAGATATTCCTAAGATATTCCTAAGATATTCGGAGAAAGGAAAGGAGGAAAATTGGAGAACAGGAGTAGGAAAGGAAGAGGAAAATGAGGAGAATGGAGAAAGGAAAGAGAGGGAGAGAAAATGGAAAGGAAGGAATAGAAGGGGAAATGAGAGGAAGGGAATAGAGATGGAAGGGAGGAATAGGAGGAAAAGAAGAGAAAGGGGAGGAAAAATATGGAGAAAGGGAGGAATAGAAGGAGAAACAAGAAGAGGAAAAGAGATAGAAGGGAGGAATAGGAGGGAAAAAGAAGAAAGGGGAGGAAAAATATGGAAAGGAAGGAATAGAAGGGGAAACAAAAGGAGGAAAAAGAGATAGAACGAAGGAATTGGAGGAAAAAAAAGAGAAAGGGGAGGAAAAATATGGAGAAAGGGAGGAATAGAAGGGGAAATGAGAGGAAGGGAATAGAGATGGAAGGGAGGAATAGGAGGAAAAGAAGAGAAAGGGGAGGAAAAATATGGAGAAAGGGAGGAATAGAAGGAGAAACAAGAGGAGGAAATAGAGATGGAAGGGAGGAATAGGAGGAAGAAAAGAGAAAGGGGAGGAAAAAATGGAGAAAGGAAGGAGGAGAAGGAGAAACAAGAGGAGGAAATAGAGATGGAAGGGAGGAATAGGAGGAAAAGAAGAGAAAGGGGAGGAAAAATATGGAGAAAGGAAGGAAGAGGAGGAGAAACAAGAGGAGGAAAAAGAGATGGAAGGGAGGAATAGGAGGGAAAAGAAGAGAAAGGAGGAAAAATGGAGAAAGGGCGGAAGAGAAGGAGAAACAAGAGGAGGAAATAGAGATAGAAGGGAGGAATAGGAGGGAAGAAAAGAGAAAGGGGAGGAAAAAATGGAGAAAGGAAGGAGGAGAAGGAGAAACAAGAGGAGGAAATAGAGATGGAAGGGAGGAATAGGAGGAAGAAAAGAGAAAGGGGAGGAAAAAGATGGAGAGAGGGAGGAAGAGAAGGAAAAACAAGAGGAGGAAAAAGAGATAGAAGGGAGGAATAGGAGGGAAGAAAAGAGAAAGGGGAGGAAAAAATGGAGAAAGGAAGCACGAGAAGGACAAACAAGAGGCGGAAATAGAGATGGAAGGGATGAATAGGAGGAAGAAAAGAGTAAGGGGTGGAAAAATATGGAGAAAGTAAGGAAGAGAAGGAGAAACAAGAGGAGGAAAAGAGATGGAACGAAGGAATTGGAGGAAAAAGATGGAAAGGAAGGAATAGAAGGAGAAACAAAAGGAGGAAAAAGAGATAGAAGGGAGGAATAGGAGGGAAAAAAAGAGAAAGGGGAGGAAAAATATGGAGAAAGGGAAGAAGAGAAGAAGAAGGAGAGAAAACAAGAGATAGAAGGAAGGAATAGGAGGAAAAAGATGGAAAGGCAGGAATAGAAGGGGAAACAAGAGGAGGAAATAGAGATAGAAGGATGGAATGGGAGGAAAAAAAGAGAAAGGGGAGGAAAAAGATGGAGAAAGGGAGGAACAGAAGAAGGAAGGAGGAGAGAAAACAAAGAGAAATGGAGAAAATATTTGAAAAAGGGAGAAATATCGTAAAATAAAGATATAAAGGGCGGGGTAAGGAGGCTCATTAAGGGCGTAAAATATATAATAAACGATAAATACAGATAATAAAGAGAGAAATAAGGAGAGGAGAGGAGGAAAATAAAGGAGAAAATCGAGAATGTAGAAAAAATACCCTAGGCCTATCCCTCCATGCCCTAATCTTGCCTTAATAACTCCTACTACTACTACTACTTCTACGAGGGTTATTAATTAAGTCCTGCAGGTAAAAACAACAATATTAACAAAACTATACGCAAAATCCCCTCCCGCCATTGCCTTTACTATGATGACGTTGACCTCCACCTCCTCCTCCTCGCCGTCGGATGCCTCGCCCTCCTCCATTTCTTCCTCCTCCGGCAGCTCCCCGTCCTCCTGCAGGTCATTGGGCACTTGGATCTTCAGGTTGGTGAAGGGGGAACCACCGCCGCCTGCCGTCCCCGCCATTGTTGTGGTGCCCCAGACCCAGACTAGGACCAAGGGTGTTGTTTTATCCGTCTCTCCAACGGGTTACATGTACAGCAAGAGCAAGAGCAGGCAGGAGAAAGCAGGAGCCCCAGACCCAGACCAAGACCAAGGGTGTTTTTCCGTCTCTCCAACGGGTCACATGTACAGCAAGAGCAAGAGCAAGAGCAGGCAGGAGAAAGCAGGAGCCCCAGACCCAGACTAGGACCAAGGGTGTTGTTTTATCCGTCTCTCCAACGGGTTACATGTACAGCAAGAACACATAAAATAAAGCAGAAAATTCAATAAAATCATTAAAATCACGGACAATTTACTTTATTGATTGACTGATAGTTTATTGTTGCAGGGAAACAACGAAGGAGATAACTTTCTACTCATGCTCATCCCTATACTGTCCAAACCCTTATGCAAGAGTTAACTAGCATCTTCACTCTTTCATCCCTGTACTGTCCAAACCCCTTATGCAAGAGTTAACCAGCATCTTCACTCTTTCATCCCTGTACTGTCTAAACCCCTTATGCAAGAGTTAACCAGCATCTTCACTCTTTCATCCCTGTACTGTCCAAACCCCTTATGCAAGAGTTAACCAGCATCTTCACTCTTTCATCCCTGTACTGTCCAAACCCCTTATGCAAGAGTTAACCAGCATCTTCACTCTTTCATCCCTATACTGTCCAAACCCCTTATGCAAGAGTTAACCAGCATCTTCACTCTTTCATCCCTGTACTGTCCAAAACCCTTATGCAAGAGTTAACCAACATCTTCACTCTTTCATCCCTGTACTGTCCAAATCCCTTATGCAAGAGTTAACCACCATCTTCACTCTTTCATCCATGTACTGTACAAATCCCTTATGCAAGAGTTAACCAGCATCTTCACTTTCATCCCTATACTGTCCAAACCCCTTATGCAAGAGTTAACCAGCATCTTCGCTCTTTCATCCCTATACTCTCCAATCCCCTTATGCAAGAGTTAACCAGCATCTTCACTCTTTCATCCCTTTACTGTCCCAAGCCCTTATGCAAGAGTTAACCAGCATCTTCACTCTTTGATCACTGTGCTGTCCAAATCCCTTATGCAAGAGTTAACCAGCATCTTCACTCTTTCATCCCTACACTGTCCAAACCCTTTATGCAAGAGTTAACCAGCATCTTCACTCTTCATCCCTATACTGTCCAAACCCTTATGCAAGAGTTAACCAGCATCTTCACTCTTTCATCCCTATACTGTCCAAAACCCCTTATGCATGAGTTAACCAGCATCTTCACTCTTTCATCCCTATACTGTCCAACCCCTATGCAAGAGTTAACCAGCATCTTCCCTCTTTCATCCCTATACTGTCCAAGCCCCTTATGCAAGAGTTAACCAGAATCTTCACTCTTTCATCCCTATACTGTCCAAATCCCTTATGCAAGAGTTAACCAGAATCTTCACTCTTTCATCCCTATACTGTCCAAACCCCTTATGTAAGAGTTAACCAGCATCTTCACTCTTTCATCCCTATACTGTCCAAACCCCTTATGCAAGAGTTAACCAGCATCTTCACTCTTTCATCCCTATACTGTCCAAGCCCCTTATGTAAGAGTTAACCAGCATCTTCACTTTCATCCCTATACTGTCCAAACCCCTTATGCAAGAGTTAACCAGCATCTTCACTCCTTCATCCCTATACTGTCCAAACCCTTATGCAAGAGTTAACCAGCATCTTCACTCTTTCATCCCTATACTGTCCAAAACCCCTTATGCAATAGTTAACCAGCATCTTCACTCTTTCATCCCTATACTGTCCAAACCCCTTATGCAAGAGTTAACCAGCATCTTCACTCTTTCATCCCTGTACTGTCCAAACCCCTTATGCAAGAGTTAACCAGCATCTTCACTCTTTCATCCCTCTACTGTCCAAACCCCTGATGCAAGAGTCAACCAGCATCTTCACTCTTTCATCCCTATACTGTCCAACTCCCTTATGCAAGAGTTAACCAGCATCTTCACTCTTTCATCCCTATACTGTCCAAACCCCTTATGCAAGAGTTAACCAGCATCTTCACTCTTTCATCCCTATATTGTCCAAACCCCTTATGCAAGAGTTAACCAGCATCTTCACTCTTTCATCCCTATACTGTCCAAATCCCTTATGCAAGAGTTAACCAGCATCTTCACTCTTTCATCCCTATACTGTCCAAACCCCTTATGCATGAGTTAACCAGCATCTTCACTCTTTCATCCCTATACTGTCCAAACCCCTTATGCAAGAGTTAACCAGCATCTTCACTCTTTCATCCCTGTACTGTCCAAACCCCTTATGCAAGAGTTAACCAGCATCTTCACTCTTTCATCCCTGTACTGTCCAAACCCCTTATGCAAGAGTTAACCAGCATCTTCACTCTTTCATCCCTATACTGTCCAACCCCTTATGCAAGAGTTAACCAGCATCTTCACTCTTTCATCCCTATACTGTCCAAACCCCTATGCAAGAGTTAACCAGCATCTTCACTCTTTCATCCCTGTACTGTCCAAACCCCTTATGCAAGAGTTAACCAGCATCTTCACTCTTTCATCCCTATACTGTCCAAACCCCTTATGCAAGAGTTAACCAGCATCTTCACTCTTTCATCCCGAAAAAATCCATATAGCCCCTAAAATAAAGAAAATAATGCATAATAGTCCCCAAAATAAATCAATAAACCCCTTAGACCTCTGAAATAAAGCAAACAGTAAAAATATATATGACAAAACTCAAATTACATGTACCAAAAAATCCATATAGCCCCAAAAATAAAGAAAATAATGCATAATAGTCCCCAAAATAAATCAATAAACCCCTTAGACCTCTGAAATAAAGCAAACAGTAAAAATATATATGGAAAAACTCAAATTACATATACCAAAAAATCCATATAGCCTCTAAAATAACGAAATAATACAAAATAACCCCAAAAAATCCATATAGCCTCTAAAATAACGAAATAATACAAAATAACCCCAAAAAATCAATATAAACCGTCTATAATGTCCCCAAAACCACCAATCAATAAATAAAATAAATAAATAAAATCCCTCCTGAAAAAGAACCATCGTCTCAACCATAACAAACCACCACCTTCGCCCGCCGATGCTCAGTCTGGCTCGAGCCGCCGAGGGGGGAGGAGTGTGTCGCTGCGCCTCGCCGGGTTACTATGTCCCCTTTTATTTACACGCCTGCGGGAGGACTTTTGAAGTGATTTTATTTATTTTATTTTCCGGGACTCCTTGTTGCCATAATTCCGTCCTTAAGGTGAGTAGCAAGGCGGTTAAAGGAAGGGAAATAAGGCTCTTTAATATTTTAGGTGTGGCCTTTCAGAATTTGCTTGTGGTCGAGTTTACTTATTTTTATTTATTTTATTGGTTATTTTATTGATTTGGGGTGATTTTGGGGTTTAATTGACGGGTTTTATTGATTTTGGGGTTAAATTCCTCGTTTTATTTTTTCCTAGTTACGTTTTTGCGATATTTTTTAAGGTTTTGTTGATTTTTATTTATTTTATTGGTTATTTTATTGATTTGAGGTGATTTTGGTGTTTTATCGACGGGTTTTATTGATTTTGGGGTTAAATTCCTCGTTTTATTTTTTCCTAGTTACGTTTTTGCGATATTTTTTAAGGTTTTGTTGATTTTTATTTATTTTATTGGTTATTTTATTGATTTGAGGTGATTTTGGGGTTTTATTGATGTAATTTATTGATTTTTTGTGATTTTCTTCAGTCTTATTTTATATTAGATTTATTTTCGCGATATTCTTAAGGTTTTGTTGATTTTTATTTATTTTATTGGTTATTTTATTGATTTGAGGTGATTTTGGGCTTTAATTGACGGGTTTTATTGATTTTGGGGTTTTATTCCTCGTTTTATTTTTTTCCCAGTTGCGTTTTTGCGATATTTTTAAGGTTTTGTTGATTTTTATTTATTTTATTGGTTATTTTATTGATTTGCGGTGATTTTTGGTTTTAATTGACGGGTTTTATTGATTTTGGGGTTTTATTCCTCATTTTATTTTTTTCGTAGTTGCGTTTTTGCGATATTTTTAAGATTTTGTTTATTTTTATTTATTTTATTGGTTATTTTATTGATTTGCGGTCATTTTTGTTTTTTATTGACGGGTTTTATTGATTTTGGGGTTAATTCATCAATTTATTTTTTACTATGCATAATTTTTCGATATTTTAAGGTTTTGTTTATTTTTATTTATTTTATTGGTTATTTTATTGATTTGAGGTGATGGGAAGGCTTTATTTTCCTTATTTTATTGATTTTTTGTGATTTTCTTCAGTCTTATTTTTTATTAGATTTATTTTCGCGATATTCTTAAGGTTTTGTTTATTTTTATTTATTTTATTGGTTATTTTATTGATTTGGGGTGATTTTGTTGTTTAATTGACGTGTTTTATTGATTTTTTTAAGGTTAATTCATCATTTTATTTTTTACTATGCATAATTTTTCGATATTTTTGAGGTTTTGTTTATTTTTATTTATTTTATTGGTTATTTTATTGAGTTGAGGTGATTTTTGGTTTTAATTGATGTGTTTTATTGATTTTTGTGTTTTATTCCTCATTTTATTTTTTTATAGTTTGCCTTTTTGATATTTTTAAGGTTTTGTTTATTTTTATTTATTTTATTGGTTATTTTATTGATTTGAGGTGATTTTTGGGGTTTTATTGATGTATTTTATTTATTTTTTGTGGTTTTCTTCAGTTTTATTTTTCATTAGATTTATTTTCGTGATATTTTTAAGGTTTTGTTTATTTTTATTTATTTTATTGGTTATTTTATTGAGTTGAGGTGATTGTGGGGCTTTATTTTCCTTATTTTATTGATTTTATTGTGGTTTTCTTAAGTTTTATTTTTATTAGATTTATTTTTCGATATTCTTAAGGTTTTGTTTATTTTATTTATTTTATTGGTTATTTTATTGATTTGTGATTTTGGGGTTTTATTGACGTGTTTTATTGATTTTGGGGTCTATTCATCATTTTATTTTTTTTCTTGATATTTTTAAGGTTTTGTTTATTTTATTTATTTTATTGGTTATTTTATTGATTTGAGGTGATTGTGTTTATTTTCCTTATTTTATTGATTTTATTGTGGTTATTTTTTAGATTTATATTCTTAATTGTTATGTTTATTTTATTGATTTTATTGGTTATTTAATTGACGTGTTTTATTGATTTTTTAATTCATCATTTTATTTTTTACTATGCATAATTTTTCGATATTTTTAAGGTTTTGTTTATTTTTATTTATTTTATTGGTTATTTTACTGATTTGAGGTGATTTTTGGGGTTTTATTGATGTATTTTATTTATTTTTGGTTAATTCATCATTTATTTTTTACTATTTATTTTTCCATATTTTTGAGTTTGTTTTTTTTATTTATTTTATTTTATCTCTGAAGCCGATTATTTTGTGATTTTTATTTTGCATCTTATTGATCTATTGGTATTTCAAGTGAATTTATTTATTTTTGCATATTTTTGGTTATTTTATTGGTAATTTATTTATTTTTATTATTTACTTGATATTTTATTTATTTTGAGGTTATTTTGGGATTTTTATTTTAGTATTTTATTGAGTTATTGGTATTTCTGGGGTGACTTTCTTTATTTTTTGCATATTTTTGGTTATTTTATTAGTAACTTATTTATTTTTACTATTTATTGGTTATTTGATTTATTTTGAGGTTATTTTGGGATTTTTATTTTAGTATTTTATTGATTTATTGGTATTTCAAAGTGAACTTTATTTTTGCATATTTTTGGTTATTTTATTAGTAACTTATTTATTTTTTATTATTTACTGGATATTTTATTTATTTTGAGGTTATTTTGGGATTTTAATTTTTGTATTTTATTGATTTATTGGTATTTCTGGGGTGATTTTCTTTATTTTTTGTATATTTTTGGTTATTTTATGAGTAACTTATTTATTTTTATTATTTTATTGGTTATTTTATTTATTTTGAGGCAATTATTGACATTATTTTATTTATTTTGCTTATTTTTTGTGGTTAATTCATCATTTTATTTTCTTATATACTAGATTTATTTTCTTGATATTTTTAAGGTTTTGTTTATTATTTATTTTATTGGTTATTTTATTATGTTGAGGTTATTTTGGGTTTTTATTTACGTTTTATTGATATTGGTGTTTTATTCCTCAATTTTTTTTTACTAAATTAGTTTTTTTGATATTTTTGAGGTTTTGTATATTTTTATTTATTTTATTGAATTTGGGTGATTTTTGGCCTTATTTTATTTACTTATTTATTTATCATTTTTGGTGTGATTTTGCTTAATTTTCATATATATTTGGTTATTTTATCAATTTTCTCATATTTTTCGTATATCATAATATATTGGTTATTTTATTAATTTCAGGCGATTTTGTTTATATTTTTTTTATCTACATGTTTTATTAATTTTATTGGTTTTCCGCACCCCTATTTTGGTGTACGAGTGTTTGGGTACGAAGGGAAATTACGGAACGAATCAAGCTTGTAAACTGAGATATGATTGTACTGTTGATTGGCAGGAAACATCAGAACTAACCAGAAATAAAACTTGTCCTGTAAAATATATATGCACTTGAGATGCGTTCGAACAACACATATATTTAACCCGGTATCAGTGGGGGTCATGTTTCTTAATGGTCCCTCCAAGCGAGAAAAATGAGAAAAAATCACCCCTCACACAAACCATTTAATAATATATATCAACGCATTTGTGATCAGATTATGTATCATCTATTTTTGGGGGGTTAAAATCGTGGCAGAAATTTGGCCCGTCGCTGCTACACGGTAAAGCCACAAATTTGGCCC
>NC_066572.1:1710330-1715330 GCF_024679095.1 Eriocheir sinensis
AGAGAGAGAGAGAGAGAGAGAGACCAAAAATACAAAAATACACAAAAAAATCCTGAAAATCCATAAAAAAATCAATCCCCCAAAAAATCACCCCAGACTAACCCCCCCCCTCCCCCCCTACCCCCATAGGTGTCCTCCAGCGGCAAGCGTCGGCAGGTCGCAACGGCCCAGGTCAACATGAAGCAGTACGCCGGCTTCAGCACCCAGCAGGACATCAAGGTCAAGCTCCGCCCCCTCAGCAAGAAGGTCGCGGCAGCCTCCCTTGACCTGACCCTCACCTGTCTTTTCCTGCGCGAGGGGAAAGCCACGTGAGTTGACCTTGGGCGGGGGGTGGCAGGGAGAAGGGGGAAGGTCATGTAGCCCCTATAGCCCTGACCTGACCTCAATACCTGAAGCCTGGACTTAATGCTAAATGGTCGTTCAGGAGGTCAGAGGCTGTGTGTTTTTGCCTAGTTGTGAAATATAGGAGAAGGGTCATTTCAGGGCCTGCTGTCTGGCTCCATATCGCTTATTATCCAGTTTGTCTTTAAATCCATGAGTCGTTTTTGCACACACAGCCTCCTCGTCAAGTCCGTTCCATGTTGTGCTTCTGTATGGAAAACTGTATTTCTTGATGTCTCTCCCACAGTTGCCCTTCCTCAGTCTCCTACCATTGCCTCTTGTCATGCTTCTGTCACGTTCCACTAGGTCTTCCCTGTCCAATTTCTCCAATCCCTCCTGCATCCTGTACAGTGCTATTAAGTGCCCTACCGTTGCCTCTCGTCACGCTTCTGTCACGTTCCACTAGGTCCTCCCTGTCCAATTTCTCCAATCCCTCCTGCATCCTGTACAGTGCTATTAGGTCCCCTCTCTCTCTCTTCTGCTCTCCAGTGTTGTTTGTCCCAATGTCTCCAGTCTTTCTTCATAAGTATGTTCTCTCAGTCTCTTTGTATTCTTTCCAACTTTCTAATTTCTTTCTTCGATCTAGGATGACCCCACTGATGCTGCATATTCCAGTCTTGGACGTATCATCAATGTTATGAGTTTCCTAACCATTTCTTCATCTAAATATGTAAATGCTGCTTTTATGTTTCTAAGAAGACTGTATGTTTCCCAGTTATCCAGTCTGTTATTGTCTTATGATCACTCCCAGGTCTTTTTCCTCATTTTATTTTCATGGTTCTCCAAGATTAGTTCCCCGATACATGTCTACTGCCCTTACAAAACTCCATTATTCTACGCTTCTCTGTACTGAATGTCATTTCCTATTTGTGTGACCATTTGCTTATGCTATCGAGATCTTGGCTCAGAGCTACACACCTTCATTGTTGTCTGAGTGGCGAGGGAGAGGAGGGGGGGGGAAGGTCACCTAATCCCTTTATCTCAATAGTGGGCCAGTTCGTAGGCTGCCGTGACCTTAATCCCCGAACCCAGGACTTGATTCTAAAGGGTCATCAAGGTGGTCATATTGTGTCTCGGTGTCTCGGCCCGGTCTCACCCTCGGTCTACCCCATAGGGACGAGGACATGCAGAGTATGGCGTCGCTGATGTCCATGAACACCCCCAACGACATCGCCCCCCTGGAGGACTTTGACGATGATGACGACAACGAAGGTGAGGAGGAGGAGGAGGAAGATATATATGTAGGCAGAGTGAGAATAGAAAGATGAAGGGAGTGGGTTGTGAGAGAAGGAGGAGGAGGAGGAGGAGGAGGAAGATGAAGGGAGTGGGTTGTGAGAGAAGGAGGAAGAGGAGGAGGGAAGAGGAAAAGAAGGAGGAGGAGGAGGAGGGAAGAGGAAAAGAAGGAGGAGGAGGAAGACAGGTGGAGGAAAGTGGAATGGAAGGGAGAGAAAAAGTTGGAGGAAAGGAGGGAAAATGTGAGAGAGAGAGAGAGAGAGAGAGAGAGAGAGAGAGAGAGAGAGAGAGAGAGAGAGAGAGAGAGAGAGATTATACACTATTATTATTATTATTATTATTATTATTATTATTATTTGCTTTAAGTGTTTCCTGTTTGTTTGTTTGTTCATATGTTTGTTCACTCTGTTCTTTGGGGGGCACTGGTTGTTTGTTGCATTCATCTGTGTTTGTTTGTTTGTTTGTTTCCTTGTTTTTATGGGGTCTGTGTGTGTGTGTGTGAGAGAGAGAGAGAGATAGGCCTGTTTTTTTTCTATTTCTTATCCATGGAAAGTTAGTTAAGCAAGATACCTCTGTGTAAAACCATGCTTGTGTGTGTGTGTGTGTGTGTGTGTGTGTGAGAGAGAGAGAGAGAGAGAGATAGGCCTGTTTTTTTCTATTTTGTATCCATGGAAAGTTAGTTAAGCAAGATACCTCTGTCTAAAACCATGCTTGTGTGTGTGTGTGTGTGTGTGTGTGTGTGTGTGTGTGTGTGTGTGTGAGAGTGAGAGAGAGAGATATAGGCCTTTTTTTTTTATAATAGCGACGAAAAATATATTAATGGTTACATGAAGTTATTTCATTTAATAAGATGTAATATTTTGATTCCATGGTCTGTAGTACTTAATAATTGTGTACAATCATCCCTCAAATAGTACAGTTTTCAATAGTTCGGCTTGATTTTTATTTGATGTTCGGGGGGGGGGAGGGGGGGGTTGTCAGGAGCATGGCCGGTGGGTGAGTGAAGCAACGTGCCCCCAGGTGTATGGATCCTATTAAGTAGTTGTTGAGAGTTGACCCCCATTGCAGCTGTGGTCTGGAGGGGGAGAAAAAATAACACAGTCGCCCCTCAAATAGTACAGTTTTCAATAGTTCGGTTTGATGTGGATTTGATGTTCGGGGGGGGGGGGGGGGGTTGTCAGGAGCATGGCCGGCGGGTGAGTGAAGCAACGTGCCCCCAGGTGTATGGATCCTATTAAGTAGTTGTTGGTAGTTGACCCCCATTGCAGCTGTGGTCTGGAGGGGGAGAAAAAATAACACAGTTGCCCCTCAAATAGTACAGTTTTCAATAGTTCGGCTTGATTTTGATTTGATGTCTGGGAGGGGGGTTCAGGAGCATGGCTGGCGGGTGAGTGAAGCAACGTGCCCCCAGGTGTATGGATCCTATTAATTAGTTGGTAGTTGACCCCCATTGCAGCTGTGGTCTGGAGAGGAAGAAAAATAACACAGTTGCCCCTCAAATAGTACAGTTTTCAATAGTTCGGTTTGATGTGGATTTGATGTTCGGGGGGGGGGGGGGGGTTGTCCGGCGCATGGCCAGCGGGTGAGTGAAGCAACGTGCCCCCAGGTGTATGGATCCCATTAATTAGTTGTTATTGCCGTGTGTGATGATGAGAGTTGACCCCCATTACAGCTGTGGTCTGGAGGGGAAGAAAAAATAACACAGTCGCCCCTCAAATAGTACAGTTTTCAATAGTTCAGTTTTATGTGGATTTTCACAGAAGATATTTTTGGGGTTTTCAAATTTCCCAACAAGCAGGAAATTTAAAAATCCAAAAAGACCTTCCATGAAAATCCACATAAAACCAAAACCGAACTATTGAAAACCATGCTATTTGAGGGGCGACTCGACTTGCATCTCTGGTAATGTGTCTGGTCAACTATGGCCTTGTGTGAGACGGGGGACACTGGCCTGGTCGCACGGGCCTTGCCACAAACCCTCGGCTCATAAGACTGTTGGGCCCGCACACAGAAAACTGGTGTCTATGTGTGCATGTGTTGTCATCCATACCCTGTAGTTCTTCTGATAGGTGGCCCTTGAATAGCACTCCTACTTATAATACAGCAAATGGTGTATATTCGTACTAGTAAACGATGTCATTTTTATTTGAATACAGTTGTGGATATTTCAAGAACACTCTTAAATAACAATAATAAAAAAAGCCTGCTATTTGCTGCTCCCAAAAAGAATTCAAAGAGGTGGCTGAAAGAGAGGTCAAATTCGGGAGGAGAGGTGTCCTGATACCCTCCTCTTGAGAGCGTTCAAGTCGTAGGCAGGAGGAAATACAGATGAAGGGAGATTGTTCCAGAGTTTACCAGCATGAGGAATGAAAGAGTGAAGATGCTGGTTAACTCTTGCATAAGGGGTTTGGACAGTACAGGGATGAAAGAGTGAAGGTGCTGGTTAACTCTTACATAAGGGGTTTGGACAGCACAGGGATGAAAGAGTGAAGATGCTGGTTAACTCATGCATAAGGGGTTTGGACAGTATAGGGATGAAAGAGTGAAGATGCTGGTTAACTCTTGCATAAGGGGTTTGGACAGTACAGGGATGAAAGAGTGAAGATGCTGGTTAACTCTTGCATAAGGGGTTTGGACAATATAGGGATGAAAGAGTGAAGATGCTGGTTAACTCTTGCATAAGGGGTTTGGACAGTACAGGGATGAAAGAGTGAGGATGCTGGTTAACTCTCGCATAAGGGGTTTGGACAGTATAGGGATGAAAGAGTGAAGATGCTGGTTAACTCTTGCATAAGGGGTTTGGACAGTATAGGGATGAAAAAGTGAAGATGCTGGTTAACTCTTGCATAAGGGGTTTGGACAGTACAGGGATGAAAGAGTGAAGATGCTGGTTAACTCTTGCATAAGGGATTTGGACAGCACAGGGATGAAAGAGTGAAGATGCTGGTTAACTCTTGCATAAGGGGTTTGGACAGCACAGGGATGAAAGAGTGAAGATGCTGGTTAACTCTTGCATAAGGGGTTTGGACAGTATAGGGCCTACAGAAATTTGTCTCTTAATACCCCAAAAACAATACCCCCGGCTAGCCTTGCGTGGGCGTGATCAATATACCACAGCAAGATTCTGACAAAATTTGGATGTCAGATTTGGGGTCTGGATCTGGCCCTGTGTGTGTGTGTGTGTGTGTGTTTGTGTGTGTGTGCGTGTTTGTGTGTACCTTGGGGCATATTGCAAGTGATAGTTTGTGTAGCTATATGATTATTGTTCATTACTGTTTGTCCCCCCTCCTCCTCCTCCTCCTCCTCTTCCTCCTCCTTCTCTCCTCCTCCTCCTCCTCCTATTCCCCAATCTTCCTCCTTCTTTTTCTCTTCTTATAACATTCTTT
>NC_066572.1:1720330-1747830 GCF_024679095.1 Eriocheir sinensis
TGATTTAAACTGCGATATGACCCCTGTAGATACTGACCCATGACCTTCTTAGTCCAGTCATCAACCAGTCAGTCAGTCTATTCACATATTAACTGTTTTTTAGATTAGATTTCCCTGTTTATTTCCTTTGTTAAATTTTCATATGTGTTTTTCTACTTTTTCTTTTATTTTTACATTCATATCTTTTCTCTCATAATGTTTTTCACTACTTTTGCATCTTGATTTTCTAGTTTTCCTTTCATTTCTACATTCATATCTTTTCTCTCTTACAATCTTTTCCCTCTTTTATATCTTAATTTCCTAGTTTTCCTTTCATTTCTGCATTCATATCTTTTCTCTCTCTCAATCTTTTCACTCTTTTATATCTTAATTTCCTAGTTTTCCTTCTATTTCTACATTCATATCTTTTCTCTCTTACAATGTTTTCGCTCTTTTATATCTTAATTTCCTAGTTTTCCTTTCATTTCTACATTAATTTCTTTTTCTCTTACAATCTTTTCACTCTTTTATATCTTAATTTCCTAGTTTTCCTTTCATTTCTACATTCATATCTTTTCTCTCTCACAATGTTTTCACTCTTTTATATCTTAATTTCCTAGTTTTCCTTTCATTTCTACATTCATATCCTTTCTCTCTTACAATCTTTTCACTCTTCTACATCTTAATTTCCTAGTTTTCCTTTCATTTCTACATTCATATCTTTTCTCTCTTACAATCTTTTCACTCTTTTATATCTTAATTTCCTAGTTTTCCTTTCATTTCTACATTCATATCTTTTCTCTCTTACAATCTTTTCACTCTTTTATATCTTAATTTCCTGTTTCCCTTCCCTACATTAACCCATTTTCTCTCCTCAGGTCGGGTCAAAGAAGGTCAACGGAAAAGGCGGAACAGGGAAGGAGGGTGACCGAGGGGGGGGCGGGGGGTGTACGCCGGGGCAGGACCTCCTCTCCTGGTGCCAGAGTGTGACCCAGGGGTACCGCGGGGTCAAGGTCACCAACATGACCACCTCTTGGCGAAATGGACTCGCTTTCTGCGCCATAATACACCACTTCAGACCTGACCTTGTGTACGTGTGTGTGTGCGTGTGTGTGTGTGTG
Organism: Eriocheir sinensis; assembly: GCF_024679095.1. NCBI lineage: Eukaryota > Metazoa > Arthropoda > Malacostraca > Decapoda > Varunidae > Eriocheir > Eriocheir sinensis. Next base: position 1,721,431 of record NC_066572.1, read on the forward strand.
TGTGTGTGTGTTCATCTCTCCCCATACATTAATTTTTCACAATCACACCCATTCACCCCTAATCTCCCCTCCCTCCCTCCCACAGTGACTTCGAGAGCCTCTCCCCGCAGGACGTGAAGGGGAACTGTCGCAAGGCTTTTGAGGCAGGCGAACGGTTGGGTGTAACACGCCTTATCGAGCCCCAGGACATGGTCATACTCACCGTGCCGGACAAGCTGGCTGTGATGACCTACCTCTATCAGCTACGGGCGCATTTCACAGGTAAGGGGAGGGGGGAGGGAGGGAAGGGGAGATTGAAGGAAGGCTTGGGGAGGATTGGATTTGGGGAAAGGGGAGGAAGGGTTTTGAGAGCGTTGGATATGGGGGAAATAGAGAGGAGAGTGGGGGAAGGGGAAAAGGGGAGATGGAAGGCTTGGGGAGGATTGGGTATGGGGAAAGGGGAGGAAGGGTTTTGAGAGCGTTGGATATGGGGGAAATAGAGAGGAGAGTGGGGGAAGGGGAAAAGGAGAGATGGAAGGTTTGGGGAGGATTGGATATGGGGAAAGGGGAGGAAGGGTTTTGAGAGCGTTGGATATGGGGAAAGGGGAGATTGGAGGAAATAAATGGGACTGGAAATAGAGAGGAGAGTCGGGGAAGGGGAAAAGGGGAGATGGAAGGTTTGGGGAGGATTGGATTTGGGGAAGGGGAGGAAGGGTTTTGAGAGCGTTGGATATGGGGAAAGGGGAGATTGGAGGAAATAAATGGGACTGGAAATAGAGAGGAGAGTCGGGGAAGGGGAAAAGGGGAGATGGAAGGCTTGGGGAGGATTGGATATGGGGAAATGGGGAGATGGAAGGCTTGGGGAGGATTGGATATGGGGAAAGGGGAGATGGAAGGCTTGGGGAGGATTGGGTATGGGGAAAGGGGAGATGGAAGGTTTGGGGAGGATTGGATTTGGGGAAAGGGGAGATGGAAGGCTTGGGGAGGATTGGGTATGGGGAAAGTGGAGATGGAAGGCTTGGGGAGGATTGGGTATGGGGAAAGGGGAGATGGAAGGATTGGGGAGGATTGGATATGGGGAAAGGGGAGATGGAAGGTTTGGGGAGGATTGGATATGGGGAAAGGGGAGATGGAAGGTTTGGGGAGGATTGGATTTGGGGAAAGGGGAGATGGAAGGCTTGGGGAGGATTGGGTATGGGGAAAGGGGAGATGGAAGCCTTGGGGAGGATTGGGTATGGGGAAAGGGGAGATGGAAGGCTTGGGGAGGATTGGACATGGGGAAAGGGGAGGAGGAAGAAATGGAATGGATAATGGAAGGGGGAGTGGATGTTTAACAGAAGAAGAAGAAGAAGAAGTTAAAGTTTATAAATAGCTAGATTATGTTAGGTTGAGTTTACCTTATAAATATTTTGTTGGATTATGGATTGATAAGTTGGGTTAAAAACAGATAGATAGACCTTACACCTCTCTCCATCCTCTCATCCCTGTGCTGTCCAAATTTCTGATGCAAGAGTTAACCAGCATCTCACTTCCATCCCTGTGCTGTCCAAATTTCTGATGCAAGAGTTACCCAGCATCTCACTTCCATCCCTGTGCTGTCCAAATTTCTGATGCAAGAGTTAACCAGCATCTAAATTCATCCCTGTGCTGTCCAAATCCCTTATGCAAGAGTTAACCAGCATCTTCACTCTCTCATCCCTGTGCTGTCCAAATCCCTTATGCAAGAGTTAACCAGCATCTTCACTCTTTCATCCCTGTGCTGTCCAAATCCCTTATGCAAGAGTTAACCAGCATCTTCACTCTTTCATCCCTGTGCTGTCCAAATCCCTTATGCAAGAGTTAACCAGCATCTTCACTCTTTCATCCCTGTGCTGTCCAAATCCCTGATGCAAGAGTTAACCAGCATCTTCACTCTCTCATCCCTGTGCTGTCCAAATCCCTCATGCAAGAGTTAACCAGCATCTTCACTCTTTCATCCCTGTGCTGTCCAAATCCCTGATGCAAGAGTTAACCAGCATCTTCACTCTTTCATCCCTGTGCTGTCCAAATCCCTTATGCAAGAGTTAACCAGCATCTCCACTCTTTCATCCCTGTGCTGTCCAAATCCCTTATGCAAGAGTTAACCAGCATCTTCACTCTTTCATCCCTGTGCTGTCCAAATCCCTTATGCAAGAGTTAACCAGCATCTCCACTCTTTCATCCCTGTGCTGTCCAAATCCCTTATGCAGGAGTTAACCAGCATCTTCACTCTTTCATCCCTGTGCTGTCCCAATCCCTTATGCAAGAGTTAACCAGCATCTCACTTCCATCCCTGTGCTGTACAAATCCCTGATGCAAGAGTTACCCAGCATCTCACTTCCATCCCTGTGCTGTCCAAATTTCTAATGCAAGAGTTAACCAGCATCTTCACTCTCTCATCCCTGTGCTGTCCAAATCCCTGATGCAAGAGTTAACCAGCATCTCCACTCTTTCATCCCTGTGCTGTCCAAACCCCTTATGCAAGTTAACCAGCATCTTCACTCTTTCATCCCTGTGCTGTCCAAATCCCTTATGCAGAGTTTAACAGCATCCTCTTTCATCCTGTCCCTATTACTGTCCAAATCCCTTAACATGCAGAGTTAACCAACTCTGTGCTGTTGTCCAATCTCTTATGCAAGAGTTAACCAGCATCATCAGTCTTTCACCCCTAACACCCCCTTCCCCCCCAGGACACGAGCTTGAGGTAGCGCAGATCGGAGACACCGCAGCAGAGTCCTCCTACACTGTTGGGCGCATGGACACATCACAAGCGGAAGAGGACATTCTGAACCTCCGCTCCGCCCACGACGAAAACTGGAACACCCACCACCATCACCACCACCCTGGGCCTGGCGGTGGGGGTGAGGTGTCGACCGGGAACAACACCAGGGCGAGGAGGGTGTCAGAGTCCAGCCTAGGGTCACAGAAGTAAGTGTTTTAGTTTTGTTTGTTAATTTTTTATGTAGCTTTCTATATAGTGAACAAGGGATTTGGACAGCACAGGGATGAGAGACTGACGATGCTGGTTAACTCTTGCATAAAGGGTTTGGACAGCACAGGGATGAAAGAGTGGAGATGCTGGTTAACTCTTGCATAAGGGATTTGGACAGCACAGGGATGAAAGAGTGAAGATGCTGGTTAACTCTTGCATAAGGGATTTGGACAGCACAGGGATGAGAGAGTGAAGATGCTGGTTAACTCTTGCATAAGGGATTTGGACAGCACAGGGATGAAAGAGTGAAGATGCTGGTTAACTCTTGCATAAGGGATTTGGACAGCACAGGGATGAGAGAGTGAAGATGCTGGTTAACTCTTGCATAAGGGATTTGGACAGCACAGGGATGAAAGAGTGGAGATGCTGGTTAACTCTTGCATAAGGGATTTGGACAGCACAGGGATGAAAGAGTGAAGATGCTGGTTAACTCTTGCATAAGGGATTTGGACAGCACAGGGATGAAAGAGTGGAAATGCTGGTTAACTCTTGCATAAGGGATTTGGCCAGCACAGGGATGAAAGAGTGGAAATGCTGGTTAACTCTTGCATAAGGGATTTGGACAGCACAGGGATGAAAGAGTGGAGATGCTGGTTAACTCTTGCATAAGGGTTTCTGAGGTCAAGTGAAGTGGCTTGGGGATGTCTCTAGGAGGAGATATTTTGGGCACAAGTAGCTTGATTTCCGTGAGTCTTGTGTCCTTGAAGAAGTCGCGTAAATCATAAACAATATAAATCCAACAAGAGGTCTGTTTGTACCTGTATTGCCTACTGTATCACTCGGACTCCTCTCCCTCTCGTGGTTCCTCCTCTGGCTGCCCTTCCCCTCATGGTGGCACATCAGCGAGGGTGTTGTTGAGCAGCGTGGGTACTGTATTGTTGTTCAAGTGGCGCGCGGGGAGAACCGAGCTCAGATGTATGGCCGTGTGAGTCCAGTTGCGTGAGACATCTGGTGGACACTAAATAAAATATCGCATATAAGTGAAAAAAAACATGTAAATTAAACGTTTATTTGGATTTTGGACCCCGCGGTATTTCAAAAACGGGTGAACCAAACTTGCGTAAATCGAGTTACCTGTATTCCGTAAAAAGATATAACATACAGACCTAACAGTGAGACAGATCGCCATGCTCAGATCATCGCTAGGTACGTCAACACTGGAAGGATCCCCGTGCCAAGCCACAGGGGTCAACTTAGAATTGAAAGACTCGCGTAAATTGAGATGGGATTTTTCTGTACTGTATTCTATAACCCAGAGAGTAAGGTACGAGAGAAGCTTCCGGGAGATGACTTACAGATTTATAGAGATGATTCGAACCTGAAACAGCGGAGGAGGGAAGGGAGGACACACAAGACTCACCGATCCACTCTTACAGATCCACCGGGAGCAAGCGGAAGAGCGGAGAGTACAGCGACGGGAGCAGTGGAGGCGGAGGAGGAGGTGGAGGTGGAGGAGGGGGCAGCACCACCTCCGCGCCCTCCACTCGAGACCGGATCTTGGCCTCGTCAAAATCGCTGACCTCGGAGATATTTAAGATCGGGACGAAAGTTCTCTCGCCCACGAAGGAGAAGACGAAGGGAGGAGGAGGAGGAGGAGGAGGAGGAGAGAGTGTGGGCAATGCTGCAAATAATCGGCTGTCTAGTGTAAGTGTGTGCGTTTGTGTGCGTTTGTGTGCGTGTGTGTGTGTGTGTGTGTGTGTGTTTGAAAAATGAAGGATATAGATTGATAATAATAATAATAATAACAATAATAATAGTTGTATCTAATTATCTTTCTTCTTCCTCCTCCTCCTCCTCCTCCTCCTCCTCCTCTTCTTCCTCTTTCAATCCCAAATTTCTGTTTTTTTTTCATTTTTTTATCTCATTTTCTCTTCCCTTCTTCCTCCTCCTCCTCCTCCTCCTCTTCCTTCTTTCCTCTCCTTCCTTACCTCCAAAATCATACCTCCTCTTCCTCCTCCCCTTCCCTTCCATTCCCTTCTCTTCCCTTCCCTCCCCTTCCCTTCCCTTCCCTTCCTAACACCTAACCAACCATATCATCTCTCCTCCTCCTCCTCCTCCTCCTCCTCTTCTTCCTCCTCCTCCCCATAGGCCTCCCTCAGCAGCAACAGCAGCAGCAGCGATAGGCCCGTTCTGATGACCCATAAACAGCTGATCGATTCCTTCGCTCGATGAGGAGGAAGAACAGGAGGAGATGGGGAAGGTTGTCTCCTCTACTCCTCCTCCTTCTCCTCCTCCTCCTCTTTACGCCTCTTCCTCCCCCCCCGCCTCCTCCTCCCCTGTTCCTCCTCCTCCTCCTCCGACTTCTTCTAAAGAGGCGAATTTGGGAAGCAGGTGAGTATTTATTTTTTTATTATTATTATTATTATTATTATTATTATTATTATTATTATTATTATTATTATTATATATCTTTTTTTCTTTCATTGTTTTTTTTTCTCTCTCTCTCTCTCTCTCTCGCTCTCTCTCTCTCTCTCTTCTTCCCTTTCTTTATCATCTTTATTCCTCCTCCTCCTCCTCCTCCTCCTCCTCATCTTCCCCCCTTCCGCAGTTCCCCCGGGCCGGCCAGCACCAGGGGGAGGGGAGTGGCACCCCCCCACCCCAGGGCCACCTCCCCAGCCTCCCCCTCGTCCCCTCGGCAACTCGGCTGAGGTATGTAAAAGAATGTTGCTGGGGTGTTAATTCTCTCTCTCTCTCTCTCTCTCTCTCTCGCTCTCTCGCTCTCTCTCTTTCCTCCATTTTCTCTCTTTTTTTTAATGATAGATGTTGTGTTTAGAGATGCTGGACTGGGGACTGTTTGTGTGTGTGTACGTGTCTGTGTGCGTGTGTCTGTGTGCGTGTGTGTGTGAGAGACAGACAGACAGATAGGCAGACACACACACACACACACACACACACACACACACACACACACACACACACACACACCACCCCTCACAATATATCAAAACAAAATTCACAATCCACCCAGACAAAACAATTATGAAAAAAATATATATTCCACCCCCTTCCACCTCCACCTCCACCACCACCCAGGACACCACCACCACCACCACCAGGCCCTCACCACCACCACCACCTTCACCACACGAGGAGGAGGTGGAGGAGGAGGAGGAGGAGGAGGAGGAGGTGCCAGGCTTGTTGGATCTCTCCCCCACCAGAAGAGAAATGGTGGGGGGGGGAGGAAAGGAGAGAGAAAGCCCTGGAAATAAGGTGAGGGAGAGAGAGAGAGAGGAAGGGAGGGAGAGAGAGAGAGGGAGGGAGGGAGGGAGGGAGAGAGGAAGGGAGGGAGAGAGAGAGAGAGGGAGGGAGAGAGAGAGGAAGGGAGGGAGTCAAGTTACATTAGGTTAGGTTAGGTCTGTTTATTTTTCATTTGCATATATTTTTTTAGGCCTATGTCACCCGTGGGCTTTTTTGGTGGGGCCTGATGGTGTGCCCCAGTCTATTATGGCACAGGCAGGTGTTTATAGTGGCGCCATCCTGCCACACTACCCCTGGGAGCTCATCATTAAGCCTCCGTTTAGGTAGAATCTATAGTCCGGGTCGACAGGTGTTCCTCAGGGCAGCATGGGGGTAGCTTTGGGGCACTCGCCGGGGACTGAAAAATACCCGCTGTCGTGTCGGGCAGGGCTTGAACATGTACCCTCCCAGACATGGCTCTGGCACACTAACCACTCAGCCAAGCCATCGTTCGGTTGGGGTTGGTTGAGTCAAGCTTGGTTTGGTTTGGGGAGGGGGGAGAGATAGATAGAAATAGAGGAATCAGAGTGTAAGGAGTGGAGAGAGAGAGAGAGAGAGAGAGAGAGAGAGAGAGAGAGAGAGAGAGAGAGAGAGAGGCAGGATGGAAGTACAGTCATGAATAGAGAGACAGATAGGAAGATTGAGGAAGGGGAACAGGAACGGAATGCTGTCTATCCTAATCTATCTTCATCTATCGGAATGCTGCTTGCTAACGCTTGTCTATTGCCCCCCCCCAAACACACACACACACACACACACACACACACACACACACACACACACACACACACACACACACACACACACACACACACAAGCTTGATAGAATGACAGCTTAAGCGGAATGAAAGCTTATGGAACAGTTTTTTTTATATATCTTTTTTTTACAAGACTTCCGAAACTTGAGTCGAGTTAAGGAAAAATATTATTGGAATGTTTGTTATTATTATTATTATTATTATTATTATTGTTATTGTTATTGGAATGAGATGGTAATTTTAATCTTTTTTTTTTGCCTTGGAATGAGAGTATTAATGGAATGATCTTTTTATTATTATTATTTTCTTCTTTTTCTTCCTCCTCTTCTTCCTCCTTCTCCTCCTCCTCTTCCTCCTTCTTCTTCTTCTTCTTCTTCTTAAATTCTGACTTTAATCAATTTTTTCTTTCTTTTTCTTTCTTTTTTATCTTCCTCCTCCTCCTCCTCCTTCCTTCCTTCCTTCCTTCCTTCCCTCCTTCCCTCCCTCCCTCCTTCCTTCCTTCATTTCCTTCCTTCGTTCCTTCCTTCCTTCCATCCTTCCATCCTTCCTTCCATCCTTCCATCCTTCCTTCCTTCCTTCCTTTCCTTCCTTCCTTCCTCCCTTTCCTTCCCTCTTTCCTTCCTGCCTCCCTTTCCTTCCTTCCTCCCTTCCTTCCCTCCTTCCTTCTTTCCTTCCTTCCTTCCTTCCTTCCTTCCTTCCTTCCTTCAATACACACATACTCTCTGTCTGTCTGTCTGTCTGTCTGTCTACATGAATGCAAATGCCTGTGTGTGCGCATGTGTACGTGTGTATGTATGTGTGTGTGTACGTGGCTTGTGTATGTATTTCCATCCCCAACTCATGTGCGTACTCCCATGAGCGTATCGGCTGTGTACGCGCATCTGTGTATGTGCGTGTGTGTGTACGTTTGTGATGATATGCTATTGGCTGATGATTACGATTATTATTATTATTATTATTATTATTATTATTATTTTTTTTTTTTTTTTCTATTTTTTTTCTTCATTTTTCTTCATTTTTTCTTGTTTATTTTCTTCTTTTTTCATCTTTTTCTTTTCTTTCTTTATTTTTTTTCTCATTTTTCTTCATTTTCATCATTTTTTCTTCCTATTCCATTTTTATTATTATTATTATTATTATTATTATTATTATTATTATTATTATTATTATTATTATTATTATTACTGTATTTATCATCTCCTCTTTATACTATTCATTAACCACTGTAAGAGAGGAGGAAGAGGAAGAGGAGGAGGAGGAGGAGGAGGAGGAGGAGGCACCACTGTAAAAACAATCCACCTCTCATTCTGTCATTTCGTGCAAACATCCTTCCATTTCTCTCCCTTCCTTCCTCTTTCTCTCACTCCTCCTCCTCTTCCTCTTTAGCCCACCCCTCCACCAGCCACCCCAGGCCAAGAGGAACCCAAGAAGACCCCGACGAGACCCCAAGAGACCCCGAACAGACCCATGACGCTCGACATTCGACAAAAAGCGAAGAAATCTCGCGATGTGAAAATTGATGTTGAGTTGAATTTAGCGAAGTTTCCGGCGAACGACTCGGAGAAAACGGAACGTGGAGGGAAAACGGAGATGGAGGAGCGGACCCGAGTGTCTTACGCCCGATTGGATGAGAGGGAAAGCCCGGGGGGTCAGCGGAATAGAAAACGTGGGCTATTTTCAAGGGGCACCGAGCGAAATATATCCAATAGCCGATCTTCCGATAGTCAAATTTCCACTGTTCCGTCGGACCCTAGGCCAAGGCGAGGGTTCACGCTGCCCCTCGGAAAGTCCTCGGGTCCGCAGGCCAAGTCCGGACCGCTGAAACCACCTCTAGGGTCCTCCACCACCACCACCACCTCCGCGCCGTTCACGAGCTTCCGAGACCGACTCAAGAAAAATGCGAACAGGAATGTGGTTGAGGAAGAGCGGAAGAGGAAGAAGAAGGAGGAGGAGGAGGAGGCGAAGAGGCGGAAGAAGATGAAGGAGCAGGAGGAGGAGGCGAGGAAGCGGAAGAGGAAGAAGGAGGAGGAGGAGAGGAAGAAGAGGAAGAAGGAGGAGGAGAAGAAGGAGAAGGAGAGGAAGGAAAAATCTGATGATGTTAACAAAAGGAAGAGAAGAGGAGGAGGAGGAGGAGAAGGAAAGGAAGAAAAAGAGAAGGAGGAGGAGAAGAAGAAAGGGAAGAGAAAGGAGGAGGAGGAGGAGATGAGTAGGGAGACTCGGACTCTCCCCAAGGACTTCTCTCCCTCCCCTTGGGCTAAATTCGAGGAGGTGAACTGGGGAGGAGGAGGAGGAGGAGGAGGAGGAGGAGGAAGCAGTTTTGAAGATAGCAGAGAAGAAGAAGGAAGAAGAGGAGGAGGAGAAGGAAGAAGAGGAGGAGGAGGAAGCAATTTTGAAGATAGCAGAGAAGAAGAAGAAGACCAAAAAAGAAGAGGAGGAGGAGGAGGAGGAGGAGGAAGAGAAGACTGCTTTAAAGATCAAACAGAGGAAGAAGATCGAAGAGGAAGAGGAGGTGGAGGAGGAGAAGAAGAAGGAATAAGAGGAGGAGGAGGAGGAGGAAGAAGAGAGGAAGAAGAAGAAGAAGAAGGAACAAAAAACAAAAACAACAAAAATTCCGACGAAGGAGCGAATGAAGGAATAGGCAAAACATTTAATAAAGATGGAATTGAAGGAAGAGAGGAAGAAGAGGATAAAGAAGGAAGGGAAGAAGAGAGGAGGAGAGAGGATATGCAAGAAGGAGGAGGAGGAGGAGGAGGAGGAGGGAAGGAAACAGAGAAGAAGAAGGAGGAGGAAGAAGAGGAAGAAAGAAAAAATCCAAAATTCCATAGGACTCCTCCCCACCCCCCCTCCCGCCCCCCCATCCTACCCCCCACCCACTTGAAGGATGCCATGAGGTCCTGGGTATCATTTGAGGACTCCCCCGCCCCCCCCCTAAGGACGCCGAGAGGGGGTCCTACCAGGCGCCCCACGACCCCCATAGGACGCTCCCGAAAGTCCCCCGCGAGGAGTCCTATAGGATTCCACACCAAGGGCCGGGCTGGTAGTGTGCAAAGGAGTCCGACGAGGGGTCCTTCAGGCGTGGCAGGGAGTCCTAGGGGTAGTGTGAGGGCTCCTGGGAAGGGTCCTATGAGGGGTCCTATGGGGTATCCTGTGAGACGTCCTTCAGTGCCGAGTCCTACAGAAATCGCCTCGAAAAGTCCTTCAGGAAATGCTAAACCTCCTGTGAAGTCTCCTATGAGGGGTCCTATGGGGCATCCTACAGGGACTTCACCACATCCTACCGAAATCCACACAAAACCTCCTTCAGGCAATAGGACCTCCCCTGCAAAATGCCCAATGTGGAGTCCTACTGGGAATCCTACGAAGAATCCTACGAGAAATCCTTCCGAAACCACTCGAAAAAGCACAGGACGCGTGACCCCTACCAGAAAACATCCTATGAAGAGTCCTACAAGCTGGGATCCTATCAAGAGGGGTCCTATTGAGGGTGATCGAATAGCAGGAAGTCCTACGAGGGGGGATTCTAAGGCTGGGAGTCCTATGCAAAGAGGTCCTACTAAGAATGGTCATATGGCAGAAAGTCCTATGTCTGGGGGTCCTATGGGAAGAGGTCCTACCAAGAATCATACAGCAGAAAGTCCTATGTCTGGGGATCCTGCAAAGAGGTGTCCTACAGAAAGAGATCCTACTAATGGTCATCGAATAGCAGAGAGTCCTACAGCTGGAAATCCTATGTCTGGGGATCCTACCAAGGGGAGTCCTATGCAAAAAGGTCCTACTGAGAATTACCATATAGCAGAAAATCCTACAGCTGGAACTTCAATGTCTGGGGGTCCTACCAAGGGGAGTCCTATGCAAAAAGGTCCTACTAAGAATTACCATATAGCAGAAAATCCTACAGCTGGAAATTCAATGTCTGGGGGTCCTACCAAGGGGAGTCCTATGCAAAAAGGTCCTACTGAGAATTACCATATAGCAGAAAATCCTACAGCTGAAAATACAATATCTGGGGGTCCTACCAAGGGGGGTCCTACGGGGTATCCTACAGGGTATCCTACAGATCCTGTATATGACCGCCTGTGGTTTGGGGGCGGGATGCAACGCGAGATATCCTTCACTAAGGACATAGATTTATCCAAGGAGGAATTTAAGATATATGCAAGTGTCCGCCCTTTCGGAGAGGGGGAGGAGGAGGAGGAGGAGGAGGGGAAGAGGAAGGAGGAGGAGGTAGGACTCTTCTTCCCTCCCTTCCTCCCTGATGATGACCCCTTCGGAAGGATTATTGAAGAGCTGAAGGAGAAGGATTTGTATTATGATAGTGTGAGATGGGGAGGAGGAGGAGGAGGAGGAGGAGGAGGGTCAGAAGAAGAAGGAAGAGGAGGAGGAGGAGGAGGGTCAGAAGAAGAAGGAAGAGGAGGAGGAGGAGGAGGTATGGGTTATGGACTAGAAAATGGAGGAGGAGGAGAAGGAGGAGGAGGTTATGGAATGGAAGAAGAGGGAAGAAGAGGAGGAGGAGGAAGGGAAGAAGAAGAAGGAAGACATGGAAGCAATGCAAGTTATCGAATAGAAGAAGACGGAAGAGGAAGAGGAGGAGGAGGAGGAGGAGAAGAAAAAGTCAGATATGGATGCAATACAAGCTATCGACTGGAAGAAGAGGAAAGAAGACAAGAAGAAGGAAGAGGAGGAGGAGGAGGAAGACAAGAAGAAGGAAGAGGAAGAGGAGGAGGAGGAGGAGGAGGAGGAGGAGACCCAGGTACCCAAAACAGACACCATCTCACAACACACCCCAAAAATCATCTTGGTCAAAACGTAAACAAAACCACACACACATCCACAAACTCTACTATTACACCCAACATACCCCCCTTACAGCCCCCTTACATGGACCCTGGCACCCCCTATGACCCTTACACACCCTCCCATACCCCCTACGCACCCCATGACACCCCTTACAGCCCTTACGAGCCGTCATTTCAACCCTCAGTCGCTATCTTTTCATCTGATATGTCCAAATTAAAGCCCACTTACACCCCTTATGCTCACCCCTACACCCCTTCCACACACCCGGCCACCCCTTACGCACCCTCCCACACCTCCCACACCCCTTACGAACCCCCAATTCAAGGCCCAGCAGAGGAGGTCGCGCAGAAACCAATGAGATTTGATCGGATTTTCAAACTCGAGATTGTCGTCGGAATTATGGAGTCGAGTGCCCCGTACCCCCATACCCCAGTCCGCTGTGCCCCCTGCCATACCCTGTGCCTCCCCCTGGACCCCCATGGCACCGTACCGCCCCTGAGGCATGACTTGATGCACTTTGCCGATATGAGGTCGAATATCGGAGAAATGCAAAAATCGGAATTGTTCGAGTTTTACGTTTTTCCGCGCCGATAGACCCCATGGAGTGCTTGGAGGGTTCGGTAGAGTCCGCCGGTAGTCTTCCGAGCCTGGTTGAGTATCGGTTGGTCCCTATCTACCGGGTTGTGCCGAGTTGCGAGTGGTTGTTGGCGGACGAGAGATTGGTTGTGGCCTGTTTTGATTTTTCTTCCTCTTCTTCTTCTTCTTCTTTTTCTTCTTTTTCTTCTTCTTCTTCTTCTTTTCCTATGTTGCCGTTCTCCTCTTCCTCCTCCTCCTCTTCTTCCTCTCGTTCTCTTCTTCCTTCCTCCTCCTCCTCTTCCTTATCTTCTATTTCCATTCCTCTTCCTCCTCCTTCTTCCTCCTCTTCTTCTTCTTCCTCTGTTTTTGTATGTCCTTCCTCTTCCTCCTCCTCCTCCTCCTCCTCCATTCCTCCTCCTCTTCTTATGATCACCTCCTCTTCCTCTCCTCTTCCTCCTCTTAGAACCATACCATATACACTCTTCTCCTCCTCCTCCTCTTCCATTCCTCCTCCTCTTCCTCTTCCCCTCATAACCACCTCCTCCTCCTCCTCCTCCTCCTCCTCCACTGTCCCATCATCATCACTCAAAGTTGAGATACACAGAGAAGAATTACATAGATGTGTCTTAAGCCTACCTCTCCTAATTGGGGCACAGGTGAGGAAGGAGGAGGAGGAGGAGGAGGAGGAAGAAGATAGGAGGGAGAGAGAAGGAAGTCTGGAGGAGATCAAAGATTATGTGGAATGGAGGAAGATGGAAGGGGAGGAAGAGGAAGAAGAGGAGGAGGGAAGAGAAGGCTGGATAAGGATGGGAGGTAAAGAAGGGAAGAGGGGAGAGGAGAAAGGAGAAGAAGAAAGGGAAGCAAAGGAAAATAATAAAGGAAATTTGACGACAGAAAACGATGTGTGTGTTTTGATAGGCTTAGACGACGATGCCGGAACAGGAATAAGAGGAAATATGGATAAAGAAGGGAAGAAGGGAGAATGGCTGATGAAGATGCTGGATATGGATGAATTAGAAGATGTATTGAAGATGGGAAATGAGAGAGAATGGGAAGTAGAAGATGGGGAGGAAGTGGATTTGATAAAGATGGGGAGAGAAGACGATGGGAGAGAGGAAATAGATGAAGATAGGAAGAAGGAAGCATTGATAAAGATAGCCAAAGAAGAAGGGAAGGAGGAAGAAGAAGAAGAGGGGAAGAAGAAGGAAGAGGAAGAAGATTTGATAAAGATGGAGAGAGAAGACGATGGGAGAGAGGAAGTAGATGAAAATAGGAAGAAGGAAGCATTGATAAAGATAGCCAAAGAAGAAGGGAAGGAAGAAGAAGAAGAAGAAGAAGAAGAGGGGAAGAAGAAGGAAGAGGAAGAAGAAAATTTGATAAAGATACAAACCAAGGCAACAGAAGATAGGAAGAAGATTCAACACAAAGAAGAAAAAGAAGAAGTAGAAGAAAATTTGATGAAGATGGAGATGGATAAGGAGGGGAAGGAATCATCATCAACAGAAAACGACGGAATGGAGGAATTGACCAAAACAGAAGAAGGGAAACACGGAGAATTGATGAAGATAGGAAGAGAAAGAAGAAGGGAGGAGGAGGAAGAAGAAGAGGGGATTGAGAGAGAAAGAAGAGGAAGGGAGGAGGCGGAAGAAGACGAAGGGAGAAGAAAGGAAGAAGAAGAATCACAAAAAACACTAAAAGAAGATGGGAAGAAGGAAGAAAATGCAATAAAGATAGGGAGAAGAGAGATAGAGGAGATGATGAAGAGGGAGATAGAGAAATTGATAAAGATAGTTAATGACAAGGATAAAGAAAGGGAGAAAGAAGAAGAAGAAGGGAGGAGAGAAGAAGAAGAAGGAATTAGAGGAAGAGGAGGAGGAGGAGGAGGAAGACTTCACCTCCTCCACGCATTTCAGAGTACGGAGGAGGTGGAGGAGGAGGAGGTACTGGAGGAAGAGGAGGAGGAGAAGGAGGAAGAGGAAGAGAAGAAGAAGGAGGAAGAAGAGGAGGAGGAGGAAGACAGTCTGACCTCCCTCGTTCCCTTCCTTCCTCTTCCTCCTCTCTTCTCAATCCCTGACATCTTCATCCATGCCCCAGAAGAAGAAGAGGAAGAAGAAGAAGAAGAAGAGGAAGAAGGACAGAAGGAAGATGATAGATACAAAGAAGAAGAAGAAGAAGAAGGGAAGGGAAGAGAGGAAGAAGAAGAAGAAGAAGGAAAAGAAGAAGAAGAAGAAGAAGAAGAAGAAGAGGAAGAAGACAGCCTTAAGAATGTGATTAAAGAGGAGAAAGAGGAAGAAGAAGGGAAGAGGAACACCATTGATAAAGATGGAGAGAAGGCTGACCTTGATTTTGACCTTCCGACCTGCACCTTGGATGAAGAGGTCATGCTCCGCGCCTTCATGCTGGCACAAGGTCACGTAGGTCAAGGTCACCCACTGGAAGGTCAGATATTACAGGAACAGTTGCAAGGTCACCAGTATCAAGATCAAGTCCAGGGTCATGGATTGGGTCAGAAAGGTCACTTGTTAGATGAGCAAGGTCACCAATTCCAAGTTCAAGATCACCCATTAGAAGGTCAAGTTAAAGGTCACCAATTAGAAGGTCCAAAAGGTCATCAAGGTCAAGTTCAAGTTCTCCAATTACAAGATCAAGGTCAGAAAGGTCATGAGTTGGGTAAAAAATGTCACCAAAATCAAGTTCAAGTTCAAGATCATCAGTTACAAGGTCAGAAAGGTCACCCATCAGAAGGTCAGCAGTATGAAGATCAAGTTCAGGGTCACCAGCTACAGAATCAAAGTCAGAAAGGTCACCAATTCGAAGGTCAACACTATCAAGTTCAAGTTCAAGGTCACCAATACAAAGGTCACAAATACATCCCCTACCCCAACCCAGGTCAACCCCAAGGTCAAAGGTCATACGAGTTCACCCCGACCCATCTGGCGCCCAGTTTCGACAGTGACCTTCCCCTACGGGCCACGGCAAAGGTCAGCTGGGAGGAAGGTCAGGTCAGGTCGGCGGTGGTGGTGGTGGAGGTGGTTGTGTGTGAGGGGGTATGTAGAAGTAGTAGTAGTAGTAGTAGTAGTAGTAGTAGTAGTAGTAGTAGTAGTAGTAGGAATATTGTAAGTACCTGTGATATAAGAGGAGGAGGAGGAGGAGGAGAGGAAGAGGAGGAGGAAGAGGAGCTTGGAAGAGTTAAGTGCTTGGAGAGACCAGAAGTTAGAGGAGGAGGAGAAGAGAGAAGAGGAGGAGGAGGAGAAGAAGAGAGAAGAGGAGGAAGAAGAAGAGGAAGAGGAGGAATATCTCTTCTCACCCTCTCTCTCATATATGGAGGGAAGGGAGGAGGAGGAGGAGGAGGAAGAGAAGAAGAAGGAGGAGGAGGAGGAAGAAGGGAGGAAAGAAAAATGGAAGAGGAGGAAGGAAGAGGAAGAAGAAGAGGAGATTTAATGAATGAAGAAAGAGGAGGAGGAAGAGAAGAGAGGAAGACAGAAGAAGAAGAAGGAGGAGGAGGAGGAAGAAGAAGAAGAAGAGGAGATTTAATGAAAGAAGGAAGAGGAGGAGAAGAAGAAGAGGAAGAAAAAGAAGAATCAAAACAAACAACCGGAAAACAAGGTCAAGGTCGCCCACCACCATCACCACCAGGTCAGGTCATACAAGGTCAGGTCATACAAGCCCAAGAACGCGTCTGGCAAAGCTACATCAGGTCAACCGTCAACCAAGGTCATGGGCACTTCTCCGTCGCCCTCCACCGCTCGCTCTCCCCCCCCACCGTGACCTCCTGTGACCTTAACGAGTCCTACTATGACCTTGATGACCTTGAAATTCCAATGATTGATGAGTCTCCTCAAAACTCCAACTCAGCCATTTTTTCCGAGACTCCGTTACACCAATATCCCCGCCTTCCCCTGCCTCCCCTGCCGTCCGTACCCACATCCCAGGCTCCCCAAGGGTCCGCCCCACCCCAGGGTACCCAGGCGCCCCTACCAAGCCCCCAGGGGAACCTCCAGGGGGGGGTAGGGTCCGCAAACAGCTCGGCGATCTTGCAATACTGGTCTGGGATTTTTCGAGACAGACGGAATTTGACGTCGCTCGGAATTGCCGATTTACCCCATTCCGAGGCCTTCCCTGGGGGTGGCGTCGGGTGTAGGGGTGGTCCAACTCCCCAGGGGCAGGATCGGACTGGGGGTAGCACACTGGGGTCAGCGCCTATGCCCATAAAGGTCACGAAAGTGGATGGAGTTCGTCGACCTGAAGATGACCAAAATTTTGCCTATTTTTTGAGTTGTTCGCCCGAGTCTCCGCTTGGAAGCCTGGACTGGGCGGGAGCGAGGAAGGAAGAGGAGGAGGAGGAGGAGGAGGAGGACTGGTTGGAGGAGCTGGAGAAGGAGGAGGAGGAGGAGGAGGAAGGAAGGAGGAGGAGGAGGAAGATGAGTGATTTCTTCTGTGATTTTGATTTCGAGGATGAAGAAGAAGAAGGAAGAGGAGGAGGAGGAGGAGGAGGAGGAGGAGGAGGAAGCAGTAGAAGAAGATCTGAAAAACATTGAAAGAAAGAAAGAAAGGAAGAAAGAAAGAGAGAGAGAAAATAACGAGAGAAATAAAGAAAATGATGATGATGATGATGGTGGGGGGGTTGGGCCCTTCTTACTCCTCCTCCTCCTCCTCCTCCTCCTCCTCCTCCTCCTCCTCCTCTTCTTCCTCCTCCACCTCCTCCTTTTCATCTCCTTCATAGATTCAGTTCTGTTAGTGGTTATTTCCTACTCCTCCTCCTCCTCCTCTTCCTTACCCACCCCTCTTCTTCCTCCTCCTCCTCCTCTTCCTCCTCCTCCTCCTCCTCCTCTGCTGTCTCCAACACACACACACACACACACACACACACACACACACACTAATTTTTGCATACCCAACCCTACCTCCTCCTCCTCCTCCTCCTCCTCCTCCTCCTCCTCCTACTCATTCTTCCTCCTCTCTCTCTCGTCCGCCGCTCAGCACTCAGACTCAGCGCACAGCAAGGCTTCCACCCCCCAAATTACCCTCAGCGGGCCCCCTTCAGCAGGTAGTCAGCAGGTCTCTTGTGTCCTGCTGAGTGGGTCTGGGTCTGCTGAGGAGGAGGAGGAGGAGGAGGAGATAGGGAGGGAGGGAGAGGGGAAGAAGGAGAGGGAAGGAAAGGAGGAAGAAGAGGAAGAGAAGAGAGAAGATGACAAAGAGGAAGAAGAGGAGGAGGAGGAGGAAAAGGAAGAGAAGAAGGAGGAGGCAGATAAGGATGAAGAAGAGGAAGAAGAGGAGAAGAAGGAGGAGGAGGAGGAGGAGGAAGGGGAGGAGAGGCTCGCTGACCTGCTCATCTTCCTGGCGGGGTACACAGCAGCCTCAGAGGACAGCACATATTCAGCACTGCTTGCTATGCTGACCCAGGTGCTGATGCTGACCTTGTGTGCTACTACTACTACTACTACTACTACTACTACTACTACTACTACTACTAATGCTAATAATAATAGTGATTTCGTGTTCTTAAAATAACTCTAATTTAATTGTGTTCGATGATGACGATGATGGTTTTGTATGCCCTAATGTGTGTGTGTGTGTGTGTGTGTGTGTGTGTGCGTTATCTAATTCCTCGTTGTTTTTTAATCCATTTTTTTCTTTATTTTCCTGTTTATTTGATCCGATTTTCATTCGTGTTTTTATCTGCATTTTGTGGCATGCTTTCGAAATGGCTGAGCTACCCCTGA
Organism: Eriocheir sinensis; assembly: GCF_024679095.1. Lineage (NCBI taxonomy): Eukaryota > Metazoa > Arthropoda > Malacostraca > Decapoda > Varunidae > Eriocheir > Eriocheir sinensis. The sequence continues at coordinate 1,739,511 of NC_066572.1, forward strand.
AAACTGCCTTGGCCGCTGTGTTTTCTATGATGTGTACCCTGTGTGTTAATATTGCATTGTGTACCAAGCCCCATAATACAGTGTTGATGAACTTACATACTGCGTGACCTCTGTGTGTAGATACGAGAGTTTGCTTATCAAAAAATTAAATAGTCCGTCCATTTCCAATAGTCCGTTTCGGGGTTCAATTCCGTGGGTCCTTTCCTCTCCTCTGCCCTGCCACAAAGGTCGATATTGGACAGTTTTGCTTCCCACATCAGCTGTTTCTAAAGGTCAAAGATGGGGTCAGCTGGGTTCTAATGAGTGTGTCTTTAGGTTCATGGTACAGAGGAAGGGTCACACTACCACCAGGGTCATAAAACTACTCTTGGAAATGCCCACAACTCCCATGAAAGTCTTGTCAAATATGTGTTTCTAAGCTTCACAGTACAGAGGAAGGGTCACACTACCACCAGGGTCATAAAACTACCCCTGGAAATGCCCACAACTCCCACGAAAGCCTTGTCAAATGTTTCTCCTTAGGTTCAGGGTACAGAGGAAGGGTCACACTACCACCAGGGTCATAAAACTACCCCTGGAAATGCCCACAACTCTTACGAAAGCCTTGTCAAATATGTGTTTCTAAGCTTCACAGTACAGAGGAAGGTTCACACTACCACCAGGGTCATAAAACTACCCCTGGAAATGCCCATCACAACTCCTACGAAAGCCTTGTCAAATGTTTCTCTTTAGGTTCATGGTACAGAGGAAGGGTCACACTACCACCAGGGTCATAAAACTACCCCTGGAAATGCCCACAACCCCCATGAAAGCCTTGTCAAATGTTTCTCTTTAGGTTCATGGTACGGAGGAAGGGTCTCACTACCACCAGGGTCATAAAACTACCCCTGGAAATGCCCACAACTCTTACGAAAGCCTTGTCAAATATGTGTTCTTGGGCTGCGAAAAGTCTTAAATACGACCCATGTAGCCCCAAGACCTGTTTCTCCCCCCATATCTTGCCTATAGCCAGCATATCAGGACTATTTGTAATGGACTTTAAAAATGGGAATAAAAATCAAAGAAATTAAATTATACAAGAAATACAAATGCTATACTAACAAGGTCATACTGTCGCGATCTCTCCCCCCCAGCGGCCGTCTTCAAGGCACGAGGAGCTGAAGGAGAGGGCGCGACACCTCCTGGAGCAGGCGCGGCGCGAGGCACAGAGCCAGCAGCCCGGCCCACAGCGCACCCTCTCCAAGGTATGGGTGGGATGGTTTGGCGGGATTTTTAAATTTTCGGGTTTTAAAATTTCATGCTCGTCGCGAAATTTAGAAACCCTGAAAAAATCTTATGTGAAAATCTATGAAAAATGGTTAGGTGGGATTTTAAAATTTTTGGATTTTAAAATTTCATGCTCGTCGTGAAATTTTAAACCCTGAAAAAATCTTCTATGAAAATCTATGAGAAATGGTTAGGCGGGATTTTAAAATTTTTGGGTTTTAAAATTTCATGCTCGTCGCGAAATTTAAAAACCCTGAAAAAATCTTATGTGAAAATCTATGAAAAATGGTTAGGCGGGATTTTAAAATTTTCAGGTTTTAAAATTTCATGCTCGTCGCGAAATTTAAAAACCCTGAAAAAATCTTATATGAAAATCTATGAAAAATGGTTAGGCGGGATTTTAAAATTTTCGGATTTTAAAATTTCATGCTCGTCGCGAAATTTAAAAACCCTGAAAAAATCTTATATGAAAATCTATGAAAAATGGTTAGGCGGGATTTTAAAATTTTCGGGTTTTAAAATTTCATGCTCGTCGTGAAATTTAAAAACCCTGAAAAAAATCTTCTATGAAAATCTATGAAAAATGGTTAGGTGGGATTTTAAAATTTTCGGGTTTTAAAATTTCATGCTCGTCGCGAAATTTAAAAACCCTGAAAAAATCTTATGTGAAAATCTATGAAAAATGGTTAGGCGGGATTTTAAAATTTTCGGGTTTTAAAATTTCCTGCTCGTCGCGAAATTTAAAAACCCTGAAAAAATCTTCTATGAAAAATGGTTAGGCGGGATTTTAAAATTTTCGGGTTTTAAAATTTCCTGCTCGTCGCGAAATTTAAAAACCCTGAAAAAATCGAAATCCACATACAGCCGAAACTGTACTATTGGAAACCTTACTATTTGAGGCGTGACTGTATAGATGAAAATAGATACAGAATTGCTCCGCCAGTCACGGGTATTGGTTGGGCAAAATACCCGTGACCCACAAATCCACGATCGGTTGGGAAATAGGGTTTTGTTCTACCATCACGATCAAATAAAAAAAGACATTTCTAAGCATTGTTATATAGTTTTACATGCACGTAAGTCGCAAATTAAATATGGACTCAAATTTAACAGTCGCTTTGTGGTTGGTTGTGGTTAGTGTGAGTGCGTAGATTGTGGTGGTTGGTGGGTGAGTGCTGTTTTTGTGGTAGTTATTGGTTGAGCAAAACTCCCGCGATCCACAAATCCACGATCGGTAGGGAAATAGGGTTTTGTTCTACCATCTCGATCGAATAACAAAAGACATTTCTAAGCATTGTTATATAGTTTTACATGCACGTAAGTCACAAATTAAATATGGACTCAAATTTAACAGTCACTTTGTGGTTGGTTGTGGTGAGTGTGAGTGCGTGGACTGTGGTGGTTGGTGGGCGAGTGCTGTTTTTGTGGTAGTTCTCGGTTGAGCAAAACTTCCGCGATCCACAAATCCACGATCGGTTGGGAAATAGGGTTTTGTTCTACCATCTCGATCGCATAAAAAAAGACATTTCTAAGCATTGTTATATAGTTTTACATGCACGTAAGTCACAAATTAAATACAGACTCAAATTTAACAGTCGCTTTGTGGTTGGTTGTGGTGAATGTGAGTGCATAGGCTGTGGTGGTTGGTGGTCGAGTGCTGTTTTTGTGGTAGTTATTGGTTGCACAAAATTCCCGCGACCCACAAATCCACGATCGGTAGGGAAATAGGGTTTTGTTCTACCATCTCGATCGAATAACAAAAGACATTTCTAAGCATTGTTATATAGTTTTACATACACGTAAGTTGCAAATTAAATATGGACTCAAATTTAACAGTCGCTTTGTGGTTGGTTATGGTTAGTGTGAGTGCATAGGCTGTGGTGGTTGGTGGTCGAGTAGTGTTTTTGTGGTAGTTATTGGTTGAGCAAATCCGCGATCGATGGGACTATAATCAAATAGGGAAAATTGGGTTTTGCTCCACCATCTCTGTTGGATAAAAATTGGCATTTCTAAGCATTGTTATACAGGCAACTCTGCATTTACGAGAGTGTTGTGTCCTTGAGGAGCTCGCGTAAATCATAAACAATGTAAATGAAACAGGAGGTTGGCTTGTATCGGAAAATAAACATTCATTCAGTAGAGAGAGACAGAGAGAGACAGAGAGAGAGAGAAAGAGAATACCCATATCTCCCTATTTACTGGTACCCGCGCACCCCTATTATTAAGTAGCAAATAAGTAAAAAAACGCGTAAATTAAACATATATTTGGATTTTCGACCCCGCGTTATTTAAAAAACGCGTAAATTAAACATATATTTGGATTTTCGAGCCAGGGTTATTTAAAAAACGCGTAAATTAAACATATATTTGGATTTTCGAGCCAGGGTTATTTAAAAAACGCGTAAATTAAACATATATTTGGATTTTCGAGCCAGGGTTATTTAAAAAACGCGTAAATTAAACATATATTTGGATTTTCGACCCAGCGTTATTTAAAAAACGCGTAAATTAAACATATATTTGGATTTTCGACCCAGCGTTATTTAAAAAACGCGTAAATTAAACATATATTTGGATTTTCGACCCAGCGTTATTTAAAAAAACACGTAAATTAAACATATATTTGGATTTTCAACCCAGCGTTATTTAAAAAACGCGTAAACGAAACGTGTAAATCGAGAGTTTCCTGTCCCCGTCACCCCTCTGCCAGTCTCCGCAATGTTTGTTTACCCCCCAAACCAGTAGCCTCCAGTCTCTGAGGACCCGTTCTGGCAGGTCCCGGTAAGCATCAAGGATTTTAAGTGTGAGATATTTGGATTTAGGTCCGATTTCAAACACTTTTCATTGTTTTGATCGTTACCTGTGAGCGGGGATTTTTAGTATCTCCACGTGAAACTGTCCGATGGGGTCGTGACGGCTGTGGGGTTAGCCTGGCAACGCACCTTCCCACACACTCTCCACACCTCTCGCTTCCTCTACAGCCACCCCTACCCCATACCAGACCACGTATATGCGAGTTTCCATCTGCGTTCGTTCGGTAGGGGTGTCGAAATTACCCTACCCATGTATAAACCAATCTGTGAACCGTGAGGCTGTGAATGGCAGGGGGGCGTCTGTATGCTAAATGAAGACAAAGAAATAGAGCGAGATAGATTAACTAACATCAACAAATACTGAGGGAAAGTGAGCTATCTCTATCTCTATCTTACAGGAGGAGGAGGAGCGACAGGCCCAGCTGAGGGAGAGGGCGCGGAGGCTGATCGCGGAGGCTAAGCAGGGAGTGGTAGGGGCGTCTGGTACCCTGCCCCCCCCTGCCTCCACCACCACCAGTGTTATCAGTGGTCGCCAACACTCCCAAGGTGCTGTGTGTGTGTGTGTGTGTGTGTGTGTGTGTGTGTGAGTGAGTGTGTGTGTGTGTGTGTGTGTTAATCAAGCAGGATCTATTATTATTATTATTATTATTATTATTATTATTATTATTATTATTATTACCCACAGAGGAGGAGATCATCACCACCAGCCAGACACCACCACCTCCACCTCCACTCACCACCACAACCACCACCATCACCACCTCCAATCCTAGTGAGGTAAGGAAATCTCTATATCTATCTATCTATCTATCTATTATGGGGTTCAGTTCTGGTCACCTTGCTATAGAATGGATGTCAGGGTGTTAGAATCTGTACAGAGGAGGATTAAGATGATTCAGGGGGTGAGGAACATTGCCAGACTTAAACAATCTATCTATCTATCTCTCTATCTATCTATCTATTATGGGGTACAGTTCTGGTCCCCTTGCTATAGAATGGATGTCAGGGTGTTAGAATCTGTACAGAGGAGGATTAAGAGGATTCAGGGGGTGAGGAACATTGCCAGACTTAAACAATCTATCTATCTATCTCTCTATCTATCTATCTATTGTGGGGTTCAGTTCTGGTCCCCTTGCTATAGAATGGATGTCAGGGTGTTAGAATCTGTACAGAGGAGGATTAAGATGATTTAGTGTTTAAGGAACTTGCCATTGACTTAATTAAACTTGCATTATCTAGGAAGAGTTTGAGGAGACTTAGAGGTTTATAAATGGGTGAAGGGCTTTGATAAGGGGGATATTGATAAGGTTCTGTTGGTAAGAGAGCCAGGTAGGACACGTAGCAATGGGTTTAAGGTCGATAAGTTCAGATTCAACAAGGACAAGGGCAAGAATTAGTTTAGCAAGAATTATTTACATTATTAAAACTCATTTTTAATTTTTTTTCATTTAATTTTTCCCTCCACTCTCTCTCTCTCTCTCTCTCTCTCTCTCTCTCTCTCTCAGTTTACCAAGAATCATATACATTTTTTATTATTTTTTTTATTTTTTTCCAATTTCAGGAGAACGGCAACATCGCCACAAACCAACAAACGAACAAACACATCCGCCAGCACTCCCCCAGCCCCGCCAGCAGAGGAGGAGGAGGAGGAGGAGGAGGAGGAGGAGGTGAAGGAGGAGGAGGAGGAGTGAGGGAAGTTCGACCCCCAAAACTCCACTCCTTCAAAAATATTATTGACAGAATGTCGCCGGAGAGGGAAGAGATGTTGGGGGGGGCTGAGTCCCCCTCCGGAGCCCCCCATGACAGGGTAAGTAGTAGTAGTAGTAGTAGTAGTAGTAGTAGGTTAAATTGTGATATATTTATTTTTTTCTATATTATTATTTTTTTTTTTCATATTTCTCTATTTCCTTTTTTTTTTAACTATTTTCCTATTTTGTATTTTCCTATTTCTCTCTCTCCTTCTGTTCAAACCTTTCCCTCTCTCCTGTCTATCCTTCCTTTCCTCCCTTCTCCTCTCCCCCACACCCCCTTCTCTCACCCCACTAAACACCCCACTCCCCCGGTCACCCCCAGGAGTGCAGTCGTTACCTCCAAAACGAACTGCAAAGCCTCGAACGCGAACAACAGCAGATTGACGGACAGGCGGCCAAGCTGGAACGACGCCTCCGGAAGATTATGGACCTTAGTGAGTATAGGGGGAAGGGTAGGGGGGTGTTGGGGGGGGAGAGAGGAAGGGGTGTATGGGAGAGGGTGAAATGTGAGGAGGGTGAAAAACTGTGTATCAGATTGTAAATATGTCGATTATGGAGCAGAACTGTGTGCCAGATTGTAAATATGTAGAGATTTTGGATTTGAGTGAGTATGGAGGGAGGTGTAAGGGGCTTGTAGGGAGGGGGATGTAGAGGGAGGAAGGGGTGTGAAAGGGGAGGAATTGTGAGGAGGTGGAAAAATGTGTATCAGCTTGTAAATGTTCAAAAATTATGGTGCAAATGTGTGTGTCAGATTGTAAATATGTAGAGATTTTGGATTTGAGTGAGTATGGAGGGAGCTGTAAGGGGCTTGTAGGGAGGGGGATGTAGAGGGAGGAAGGGGTGTGAAAGGGGAGGAATTGTGAGGAGGTGGAAAAATGTGTATCAGATTGTAAACGCTCAAAAATTATGGTGCAAATGTGTGTGTCAGATTGTAAATATGTAGAGATTTTGGATTTGAGTATGGAGGGAGGTGTAAGGGGCTTGTAGGGAGGGGGATGTAGAGGGAGGAAGGGGTGTAAAAGGGGAGGAATTGTGAGGAGGTGGAAAAATGTGTATCAGATTGTAAACGCTCAAAAATTATGGTGCAAATGTGTGTGTCAGATTGTAAATATGTGAAGATTTTGGATTTGAGCATAGGGGGAATGGAGCAGAAATGTGTATCAGATTGTAAATATGTCAAGATCATAGACTCTCTCTCACACTCTCTCTCTCTCTCTCTCTCTCTCTCTCTCTCACAGACACACGCAGCGAAGAGGAGGAGCGACTCATGCAACAATGGTTCACTTTGGTTAACAAGAAGAACGCTCTCATCAGAAGACAAATGCAACTCAACATCCTGTAAGTGTTGCCCTGTGTGTGTGTGTGTGTGTGTTAAGGAATCCATTTCACTGATTTTTTATTTTTTTTATTTTAGGCCAATTATTATTATTTCATTGTGTGTTAATTGGTGTTGCTCCGAGGTGGATCTGTGGAATTTGAAGCGGAATTTGAGGAATAGTTTGTTAGTTTTAGATGTTTTTCACGTTCTCGTCCGTTAACACAAATCTGAGCCAGTCCTGAAGTGTTCGTCCTGTGTGCGTGATTCACTAACACTGTGCACAACACTGTATTGCTTGCGTTCAGAGGCCAGATGTTTTTTAATAATATAAATCTGAGAGTCAGGAAAAAATAATTATAGATACATTTTTTTCCCCAATAAAATCCTACAAAGAAATTCCTAAGTAATGTTTGAAGATATATAGACCAAAAATATGGCTTCAAAACTTACATCTTCTTGCGCTCTTTATTGTGGTGTGAAAACCGTTTTGTTACGCTGAGAACTTAGAATTAATGTTTGAAGATATATAGACCAAAAATATGGCTTCAAAATTTACATCTTCTTACGCTCTTTATTTTGGGGCAGAAACCGTTTTGATACATTGAAAACTTTTGGAGTAGTTCCTCATAATGTGCGAGCCACTTAGAATTAATGTTTGAAGATATATAGACCAAAAATATGGCTTCAAAATTTACATCTTACGGTCTTTATTTAAGTGCGAAAACCGTTTTGATACGCTGAAAACTTTTGGGGTAGTTCCTCATAGTGTGCGAGCCACTTAGAATTAATGTTTGAAGATATATAGACCAAAAATATGGCTTCAAAATTTACATCTTCTTACGGTCTTTATTGTGGTGTGAAAACCGTTTTGATACATTGAAAACTTTTGGAGTAGTTCCTAAAAATGTGCGAGCCACTTAGAATTAATGTTTGAAGATATATAGACCAAAAATATGGCTTCAAAATTTACATCTTCTTGCGCTCTTTATTGTGGTGTGAAAACCGTTTTGATACATGAAAACTTTTGGAGTAGTTCCTAATAATGTGCGAGCCACTTAGAATTAATGTTTGAAGATATATAGACCAAAAATATGGCTTCAAAATGTACATCTTCTTACGCTCTTTATTTAAGTGTGAAAACCGTTTTGATACGCTGAGAAATTTTGGAGTAG
>NC_066572.1:1765330-1767830 GCF_024679095.1 Eriocheir sinensis
AAGACGCCGGGAGTTATGTTATCCTTGTATAGACGCCGCGCAGTGCAATTCTGGTCCCCTAATTACAAGAAAGACATTGCAGTTAGTAGATTAGTCAGTCAGTTATTCAGTCAGTCACTCCAACAACCTTCCTGCAGAATTACTCAGTAGGAAATGATCACCTCCTTCATAGGGATTAGCGATGCAGCACGGATGTCGGCAGGAGTTTGAGTCATTCGCTACTCCAACAAGCTTCCTGCAGAATTACTCCGTGGGGAAAATGGTCAACTCCTTCATAGGGATCAGCGATGCAGCACGGATGTCGGCAGGAGTTTGAGTCATTCGCTACTCCAACAAGCTTCCTGCAGAATTACTCCGTGGGGAAAATGGTCAACTCCTTCATAGGGATCAGCGATGCAGCACGGATATCGGCAGGAGTTTGAGTCATTCGCTACTCCAACAAGCTTCCTGCAGAATTACTCCGTGGGGAAAATGGTCAACTCCTTCATAGGGCTAAGCGATGTAGCACGGATGTCGGCAGGAGTTTGAGTCATTCGCTACTCCAACAAGCTTCCTGCAGAATTACTCCGTGGGGAAAACGGTCAACTCCTTCATAGGGCTTAGCGATGTAGCACGGATATCGGCAGGAGTTATTTCAGGAAGAGTCATCCGCCACTCCAACAAGTTTCCCGCACAAGTTGTTAGTGTAGCAACCATCAACTCCTTTAAGAATCACATTGGTGGTCACTTTGCTGCGTCGGGGGTGACCTGAACGTGTTACTGAGTACGTGGAGGAGTGATTTGATCCTTCCTTGGGTCGCTCCATTACGGACTCATACGGCATTGAAAGCAGGCACCCTCGTGAAGACCCAAGGGATTGTATGCGGCCTGCTCGTACATGTTTACAGGCTTCTCCTCCTCCTCCTCCTCCTCCTCCTCCTCCTTATCATCATCATAATTCTTCTTTTCTTCATCCTTCTCATCTTCTGTTGCTTCTACTTCCTCCTCCTCCTCCTCCTCCTCCTCCTCCTCCTATCCTTTTCTTCCCTCCTCTCTTCTCGTTTCTTCCTTCCTTCATATCTCTTAACCTATCCCATTCCTCCTCCTCCTCTTCCTCCTCCTCCTCCTCCTATCCTTTTCTTCCCTCCTCTCTTCTCGTTTCTTCCTTCCTTCATATCTCTTTTAACCTATCCCATTCCTCCTCCTCCTTTTCCTCCTCCTCTTCCTCCTCCTCCTCCTCCTCCTCCTCCTCCTCCACACCTGTGTTTACCTAGGCTTTCCACCTGTCCTAGCGTTACCCGGACAACTCCCTCCGGCTTTTGAAACACCTTAATTGTCTGTCAAGATTTTAAATGGACGAGGAGGAAGAGGAGGAGGAGGAGGAGGAGGAGGAAATAGAGAGGAAGAAAATGTTTAACAAGCTAACTTATTTTTCTTTTCTTTCTTCTCTCCTCTTCTTCCTCCTCCTTCTCCTCCTCTTCTTCTTCCTCCTCCTCCTCCTCCTCCTCCTCCTAGCAATCCTCCATTACTTTTTCTATCTATCTACCTCCTCCTCCTCCTCCTCCTCCTCCTCCTCCTCCCTTACTATCACTCCATCTAGTCTATCCTATCTCCTCCTCCCACTCCTCCTCCTCCTCCTCCTCCTCCTCCACTTAAACGCCTCCTCCCTTACCCCCAAACATAGTAAGCCTCCTCCTCCTCCTCCTCCTCCTCCTCCTCCTCCTCTCCCTCACTCTTCAATTGAAAATCCTTCCCTCCACTAAATTAGGCAATCTCTCTCTCTCACCATATAACCTGATGTAACTACCTCCTCTTTTTTCCTCCTCCTCCTCCTCCTCTTCCTCCTCCTCCTCCTCCTCCTCCCTCTTCCTCCTCCTCCTCCTCCTCCTCCTCCTCCTCTCTTCTCTTCTTTTTTCTTCCTTCCTTCATATCTCTTTTAACCTATCCTCCTCCTCCTCCTCCTCCTCCTCCTCCTCTCTTCTCTTCTTTTTTCTTCCTTCCTTCATATCTCTTTTAACCTATCCTCCTCCTCCTCCTCCTCCTCCTCCTCTCTTCTTTTTTCTTCCTTCCTTCATATCTCTTTTAACCTATCCTCCTCCTCCTCCTCCTCCTCCTCCTCCTCTGGTAAGTCGCTTAGTCAATGATTACGAGCGACAGGTAAAAGGTGTGTCGGTCTAAGTCGGGGGGGGGGGGGAGGAGGAGGAGGAGGAGGTGGAGGAGGAGGAGGTACTGATGGTGGAGGTGGTTTATAGATGAAGTGGAATGAGTTTGGTTCCACTGTGGAGGAGGAGGAGGAGGAGGAGGAGGAGGTGGAGGAAACATGGAAAGGCAGGCAACGTAAAGTCTATCGGCCCATTACGAGGTTGCCCGCTATGGCGTCGTAAATTTTCCCGACGGTCGCAAATGAAAGCACTTCGATATTCAATTCACTCCCGACGCTACGAAATGACGGTCGATTCGATATGTAAAGAACTTGATGGTGTTTCCCTAAGAGAGCCATAATTCTTGAAGGCCGTAACTG
>NC_066572.1:1777830-1785330 GCF_024679095.1 Eriocheir sinensis
ATTATTATTATTATTATTATTATTATTATTATTATTATTATTATTATTATTATTATTATTATTATTATTATTATTATTATTTTATTCCTTCGTGTGATGCTAAGTCATTTTGTGCCTAAGGTAGATTTAAATAAGTGTTCTTTTAGCTTATAAGGTCACTACTACTACTACTACTACTACTACTACTACTACTACTACTACTACTACTACTACTACACGATTCTCCTCATTCTCCTCTTTCTAAACATATATAACATCACCTACTTCCTATTTCCACCTACTACTACTACTTCTACTACTACTACTACTACTACTACTACTACTACTACTACTACTACTACTACTACGCGATTCTCCTCATTCTCCTCTTTCTAAACATATATAACATCGCCTACTTCCTATTTCCACCTACTACTACTACTTCTACTACTACTACTACTACTACTACTACTACTACTACTACTGTGATTGTTTTTCTGTTATTTTTTTGTATATTTTATTTGCTTTTTAGTTTCCATACACACACACAAGCTTTCTCATACATACATACATACATACATACACACATACATACATACATAAGATTATTTAAATGAAAGAAGTATTGTAATGAAAAACTGATTTACTACTACTACTACTACTACTACTACTACTATTACTACTACTACTATTGCTACCGCTATCGCTACTATTACTACTTAAGACAATGTAAATCCTTGTTTTCGTCAATGTGTATTTAATAAAAAAACACCCAATTATGAATGTGATTTTTATTAGTATTATTTTTACCATTATTTTTATTAATGAGAAAAAAGGTGAATTAATGTTGATAAATTAGAATAAAAAGAGAAGATAAATAAAATGGGAATAAAGGAGATAATTGGAGAGAATAAGGACGAAGAGAATAGATGATAATAATAATAAGGGAATAGACCAATAAGGGAGATAATGAAATAAAGGAAAAAAAAAAACAATAGAAAATCGGAATAAACGCGGAAACAAAAGATAAACAAACAAAAATGTGGAGGAAGAGAAAAAAAGATAATTAGCAAACAAGAATAAAGAAAGAGAAAAACAAATGCAAAGATAGCAAGATAGAAAAACACCAATTAAAAGATAAATGAAAACCAGAAATAAAATAAACATAAAAACACAAATAAGCAAATAAACAAGAATTAAGAAAGATATAGAGAGAAACAGAAATGCAAAGATAGCAAGATAGAAAAACACCAATTAAAAGATAAATGAAAACCAGAAGTAAAATAAACAAAAGATAAAAACACAAAAATAAGCAAATAAACAAAAATAAAGAAAGATAGAGAGAGAAACAGAAATACAAAGATAGCAAGATAGAAAAACACCAATAAAAGATAAATGAAAAACAGAAATAAAATAAACAAAGATAAAAACACAAAAATAAGCAAATAAATAAGAATAAAGAAAGAGAGAGAAACAGAAATACAAAGATAGCAAGATAGAAAAACACGTCAATTAAAAGATAAATGAAAACCAAAAATAAAATAAACAAAAACACAAATAAGCAAATAAACAAGAATAAAGAAAGATAGAGAGAGAAACAGAAATACAAAGATAGCAAGATAGAAAAACACGTCAATTAAAAGATAAATGAAAACCAGAAATAAAATAAAAGATAAAAACAAAAATAAGCAAATAAACAAGAATAAAGATAATAAGCAAACAAGAATAAAGAAAGAGAAAAACATAAATACAAAGATAGCAAGATAGAAAAACACCAATAAAAGATAAATGAAAACCAGAAATAAAATAAACAAAAACACAAATAACCAAATAAGCAAGAATTAAGAAAGATATAGAGAGAAACAGAAATGCAAAGATAGCAAGATAGAAAAACACGTCAATTAAAAGACAAATGAAAACCAGAAATAAAATAAACAAAAGATAAAAACACAAAAATAAGCAAATAAACAAGAATAAAGAAAGATAAATACATAACTACAAAGATAGCAAGATAGAAAAACACGTCAATTAAAAGATAAATGAAAACCAGAAATAAAATAAACAAAGATAAAAACACAAAAATAAGCAAATAAACAAGAATAAAGAAAGATAGAGAGAGAAACAAATATCAAGATAGTAAGATAGAAAAACACGTCAATTAAAAGATAAATGAAAACCAGAAATAAAATAAACAAAGATAACACAAATAAGCAAATAAACAAGAATAAAGAAAGATAGAGAGAAACAGAAATATCAAGATAGTAAGATAGAAAAGATACGTATATAAAAGATAAAAAATACAAATAAACACAAATAAAACAAAAAAAACAAAATAAATACATAGAAATAATACAATCAGACGTAGACGAAATTAAACCCAAAATAGCCTAATTGAGTATTGCATCATATTAGGCTATCAAGAATTCCAACCTAATCACAAATAGCCTAAACTGACCCCTAAATACCTTAAAACTAATTATATGAACCCTTTAGGACATATAGGTAAGTAATTAGGCTTTATAATTGACACCCAATTGTTTACATTTTAGAAGTGCAAAGGCGAGAATCAACGGAGAACCTATTGTCAACCTATTACAGTATGCCTTAAAATAATCAAATACGCTTCATCTAATTAAACCAAAGCTATTTATCCATTAATATTAACTTAGAGAAATGTAATAAAGCCAGTGTCATATTTTATTAAGGTCAGAAAGTGTTAAAATAGATTCTTTACTTGTCCACTTTTTCAACGGGGCGCAATAAAGGAACCAATCACCTCGGTTATGACAGCAGAGGGAGTCAAGGTCGCGGAGGGGAAGGTCACGCCGGTAGTTTTCCTTGTTTAGTGTGTTATTACAATTATGTTGACCTCCCTGGTGACCTCGAGTGGCGGAGAAGAGGTCAAGGCCGTCCTGGTGACCCTGAGAGCTGCGAGGAGGATGAGGTGAGTGTAAAAATGGTTTAAATAGAGAATTGGTTTGAAGGTTCAGTGTTCGGAGTGTGTGTGTTCGTGTGTGTGTGTGTTAATAATCCAATTTTTCTTATTTAAGGTTTATTATTATTATACGAGTTGCCATGCTTTGGGATATGATAATTTATGTTATTCTACGTAAAAAGTACTATAGGCATATTTATTTTGGGTGTAATGTTGCGAGATATTTGAGTTTTTGTGTGTTGTGCCGTGTGTTGCGGGGACGGCCGTGGAGATGCCAACACAAGTTCACGGGTTGCCATGCTTCGGGATATGATAATTTATGTTATTCTACGTAAAAAGTACTATAGGCATATTTGTTTTGTGCTTGGTGTTAAGAGAAATTTGAGTTTTTGAATGTGTTGAGTGTTGTGTGTTGCGGGGACGGCCGTGGAGATGCCAACACAAGTTCACGGGTTGACATGCTTCGGGGGGGGGGGGGGCGTAGTCACTTTTTCAAACCTACGATAATTGTAGTACTGCCACATATCCTACACATAGGTAGTCATGTTTCCTACACAAAAACAAGTCTCCAGCTTATTTCCTACACAAAAACAAGTCTCCAGCTTATTGCCTACACAAAAACAAGTCTCCAGCTTATTTCCTACACAAAAACAAGTCTCTAGCTTATTTCCACAAAACAAGTCTCTAGCTTATTTCCTACACAAAAACAAGTCTCTAGCTTATTTCCTACACAAAAACAAGTCTCCAGCTTATTTCCTACACAAAAACAAGTCTCCAGCTTATTGCCTACACAAAAACAAGTCTCCAGCTTATTTCCTACACAAAAACAAGTCTCTAGCTTATTTCCTACACAAAAACAAGTCTCCAGCTTATTTCCTACACAAAAACAAGTCTCCAGCTTATTTCCTACACAAAAACAAGTCTCTAGCTTATTTCCTACTCAATTACAAGTCTCGTGCTTATTTCCTACACAAAACAAGTCTCCAGCTTATTCCTACACAAAACAAGTCTCCAGCTTATTTCCTACACAAAAACAAGTCTCCAGCTTATTCCCTACACAAAAACAAGTCTCCAGCTTATATCCTACACAAAAACAAGTCTCCAGCTTATATCCTACACAAAAACAAGTCTCCAGCTTATTTCCTACACAAAACAAGTCTCCAGCTTATTCCTACACAAAACAAGTCTCCAGCTTATTTCACAAAACAAGTCTCCAGCTTATTTCCCACACAAAACAAGTCTCCAGCTTATTCCTACACAAAAACAAGTCTCCAGCTTATTTCCTACACAAAACAAGTCTCCAGCTTATTCCCTACACAAAACAAGTCTCCAGCTTATTTCCTACACAAAACAAGTCTCCAGCTTATTTCCTACACAAAAACAAGTCTCCAGCTTATTCCCTACACAAAAACAAGTCTCCAGCTTATTCCCTACACAAAAACAAGTCTCCAGCTTATTCCCTACACAAAAACAAGTCTCCAGCTTATTCCCTACACAAAAACAAGTCTCCAGCTTATTTCCTACACAAAAACAAGTCTCCAGCTTATTCCCTACACAAAAACAAGTCTCCAGCTTATTCCCTACACAAAAACAAGTCTCCAGCTTATTTCCTACACTAAAACAAGTCTCCAGCTTATTTCCTACACAAAAACAAGTCTCCAGCTTATTTCCTACACAAAAACAAGTCTCCAGCTTATTTCCTACACAAAAACAAGTCTCCAGCTTATTTCCTACACAAAAACAAGTCTCCAGCTTATTTCCTACACAAAAACAAGTCTCCAGCTTATTTCCTACACAAAACAAGTCTCCAGCTTATTTCCTACACAAAACAAGTCTCCAGCTTATTTCCTACACAAAAACAAGTCTCCAGCTTATTTCCTACACAAAAACAAGTCTCCAGCTTATTCCCTACACAAAAACAAGTCTCCAGCTTATTTCCTACACAAAAACAAGTCTCCAGCTTATTTCCTACACAAAAACAAGTCTCCAGCTTATATCCTACACAAAAAATGAGTTCCCTACACGGCACATCTACAAATTTAGCATTTTTCGAGTAGTGGCATAGTTCCTACAGAGATGCAGCATATCTCCTACACACAATAACCTGTTCTGTCACATTTCCTACACTGTGTAGGCGCGCCCCCCTAGTGGGGCGCCTCTGTACTCAATACACTCCTGACGACCTTGGCCAGTCAACAAGTGCTTAGCTTGTTACACGTCCGTTCTGTGCAGTATTGTTCACATTCAGACATGAGTCGAGTTTAGTCTCGAACCAGCAGTATTTGTTTCTACAAGTGCTTAGCTTGTTACACGTCCGTTCTGCGCAGTATCGTTCACATTCAGACGGGTCGAGTATAATAGATGATGACAGCCCTGCAACATGTCCCACTTGTCGTACTGCAGTTCATGGCAGGCTTGAAGTTTTCATTTAAAAAGTTTGTTTTAGTGAAAAATAAAAATATGACTATAACTGTAGGAGTTACGACGGATGCGCCATACTGCCGCAGCTCCTAGACTTAGGCAGTCATATTTCCTACACACAAAAAAGTGTAGCGTCACATTTCCTACACGTACTGTGTGAAGGAGATATGCTGTATCTCTGTAGGAAATGTCACTACTTTAAAAACGGCTAAATTTGTAGATGTGTCCTGTAGGAAATGTGGCGTAGGAAATGTGGCGCATCCCCGCTTCGGGATATGATAATTTATGTCATTCTAAGCTAAAACGTATACTAGACACATTTGTTTTGGGCTTGTTATTAAGAGAAATTTGAGTTTTTGAATGTGTTGAGTGTTGTGTGTTGCAGGGACGGCCGTGGAGATGCCAACACAAGTTCACGGGTTGACATGCTTCGGGAAATGATAATTTAAGTCATTCTACGTAAAAAAAGTACTCTAGACACATTTGTTATGGGTTTTGTATAGCGAGAAATTGAGTTTTTGTTAATGTGATGTCACTGTTAGGTGTTGTATGTTGCGGGGACCGTCGTGATGGTAGCAGCAAGGCGGGGCAGGTCAGTTAACCTGTAGATTTTGTAAACACTAGAGATATGTGTTACTCCTAATGCCACCCCGCCACCTCCATAGACCTTTCCACCGCCCCAGGTTGTCAGTGCCGCCCACTTTGAAAATCCCTGCTCGAGAGGTTTAGCCACTTGAGTTGTACAATTTAAGGCGGCTTGGCAACTCGCAACCGCCCCCCCCCCCCCCCCACACACACACACACACACACACACACACCTGACAGTCAGCTGATGCCGCCCCGGGGACATTTAAACTTTATACAGGGTACATAGGTGACTCGTGGGGCGCCTTTATTGAAATGTGTGTTTTTAGATAGAGAACACACACACACACACACACACACACACACACACACAGACAAGTAAATAAAAAATTGTATTGAAGGCTATGATATATTTGATCACTCATGGGGCGCCTTTATTGAAAGTGTTAAGGAATAAACCACACAGCACACACACACACACACACACACACACACACACACACACACACAGGTAAAAAAAAATTGTATTGAAGGGTATGACATATTTTATTAAGGCAAAAAGGAGTAAATTTAGATTCTGTATTTGATCACTTTTTCAACGGGGCGCCATAAGGGAAGAAACCACCCCGTTATGACAGCAGAGGAACACACACACACACACACACACACACACACACACACACACACACACACACACACACACAGGTAAAAGAAAAAGTAATTAAAACTACTTGAATTACTATCAACATCAAATTTTATTTATCATTAAGTACAAGGACGATCACGTATCATCATCAGCATCATCAGCTTCTTCGTCATCATCATCGTCGTCATCATTATAATAACCGTAATAATAATAATAATAATAGTAATAATAATAATAATAATAGTAATAATAATGATAGGGAACTGGAGTATTGATGGAGGACGATGAAGGAAGGAAGGAAGGAAGGAAGGAAGGACGATAGGAACAGAAAGAAAGAAGGAAGGAAAGATAGAAAAGAGAGGAAGGGAAGGAAGGGAAGGAGGGGTGATGATAGATAGATAGACAGACAGATAGATGGGTTGATTGATAGATAATTTACAATCTATTTACAGTATTTCGGCGGGATGAATAGATATGTATGTATGTATGTATGTATGTATGTGTGTATGTGTGTACGGGAAGAGTTACATGTGATTCTGAGCTATGGTATCAAAAAACGTACATGACTATACGTGTACACAGATGTATGTATGTATGTGTGTATGTGTGTGTGTATGTATGTATGTTATTGATTGTATTATTTCATTAATTGCTTCTTTATATAACTTAATGCAAATAATAATAATAATAATAATAATAATAATAATAATAATAATAATAATAATAATAATAATAAAGGGATTTTTGTTTATAATTCCTTTTAGTGTTAAGAGACAAAGAAAGAAAGAAAGAAAGAAAAAGAAAGAAAGAAAAGAAAGAAAATTAAGAAAAATTAAAGAAAAGAAAAAAATATGAATTGAAAGTCTTGAAAAAAATATTGCACTTGTTAAACTTCTGTGTGTGTGTGTGTGTGTGTGTGTGTGTGTGTGTGTGT